>NC_140174.1:42921726-43168292 GCF_963971535.1 Notolepis coatsorum
ACAGAAACTCAAGTTAAATACGAAGTGGTACAAGGACAATACATTTGAAACAGTGTGTTTTTGAGAAAGAAAATAATACATTTCCAATAACCTCTGACTATTACCTGGAAGCCCTGATTTTCAGAAGAAGAAACCAATAGAGTTGCTTATTCTCCCCCTCCCTGCACTGAAGCAAAGAGACCAGAGATATGTGGGGAAGGCGTCTTACGCCATCTAGTGGCCGGCTGCTGTCAGTGGCAGCTATCATCAAATTGGTATTATCTAGTAGTCATACCGCAGTGGTTTCCAAACTTGTACATATCAAGTGTTACACACCCAAATAGGACTGGCAGCGTACCCCCATTTTGTAAGGTTTGACCCATGCACCCCCATATTTTCATCAGATATAATTTGGTCCAGAATTCCACAACTGTCTTTAACACTATGTGGAGGGGAAACAGTAGAGAGGGTAAAACCTGTGGAGAGAATGGTCGCTCTTACACATTCTCTCATCCTGCCAAGTCCTAGTGAATGAGATACTAGTGAAACATAGCATAATTTAGCTGGATAACCTCTGGAACCCCCATGAAGGACCCCACTTTGGGAGCTAACTGTCCTACAGCTACAGCAAGTCTGTTTCTGTCTGGTACAGGAGTGTAATATCCCTAGCAGTTACAGTGGGTGACAATATTGTCACAAGGAAAGATGAAATTACCTACCTGGGTTCCATCCTAGAGGCTAATCTCTCCTGTGACAAAATGGCATCCAATGTAATAAAAAAAGTCAACCAAGGAACTCGATTCTTGTGCCGGATCTCCTCTCTGGTAGACAAGAACACCCTGAAGACTCTGGCAGGAGCACTCATTCAGGGGTACTACGACTATGCTTGCACCTCATGGTACCAGAGCACCTCAAAGGCGCTGGGAACAAAGTTACAAACATCTCAAAACAGACTGGTCGGACTACTGCTTGACCTTACTCCTAGAACCCACCTCACCCCTGCCCACTTTGACAACCTAGGATGGCTTAGAGTAGACGACAGAGTACAACAACTTGCAATGGGCCTGGTCTACAAGATACACTACACGACCAAGGTACCCATGTACATGTCAAAATACTTCCCAAAGGTCAGTGAATACCACGATCACAACACCAGAGGGAGCTCCACAAATCATGTTAAACCCAGATTCGGCTCAAATAAGGGACTAAACACGTTTCGCAATTATGCCACATCAATGTGGAACGCCCTACCCAAAGCTGTAAAGGAATGTGGATCACTACCCACTTTCAAAACCTCTCTCAAGGGACACCTACGGGAGACTGCAATTCAACACTGGCCCCTGTAAATATCCTAACCCAACCCCCTCCAATGTACAGTCATTTACCTAGTATGGTTTTGTCAATAGTTCAATGTACAATTGTGTTTGTTTGTACAGTGTCTCCCCCCCCCCCCCTCAATGTACAGTGTTACTTGTTTATACAGTGTGCCCCCCGGCCCCCCCCCCCCCCCAACCACCTCCAATGTAAATTACCCAGTATGGTTGTCAATATCCCAAAGTACCCAACCCCCCCCACCCAACCTCCTCCAATGTACAGTTTCTACGTCAAATGTATATACTCCCTTTTCTTGACTCCTTCTGTATCACAAACAGTACTGTATTTGCAAATCTGGTATGTCATAAATGTATAGATGTAGCAGTACTGACTATCTGTATGTCATGTATGTCATATATGTCTATATGAATTGAAAATGGGGGACCCTGATGGAAACAAGACAAACGTCTTTCTCAGGTCTGCATCCCCTTAACAATTGTATTTATTGAGCCGTACTGTATTGTACCCATTCTGCAATCTGTTAAATAAAGTTTTCATTCATTCATTCATTCAGCACACCAGTAGGAGACAGCATTGTGGGTTCTCAAAAAAAAAAAAAAAAAAAAAATACCTGACCAGAATAGCCTCAATAGCTGTGGTGCAGTCTTAAAGTCAGGATCCACTGCATTCTCCTTGTCTACTCCCCTCCACAAATCTGGGATGTCTGGACAAGTTGATCAGCCATTGTGGGTACTTTACTTTACTTTACCTGATGAATTGAAAATGGGGGACCCTGATGTAAACAAGACGAAAGTCTTTCTCTGGTCTGCATCCCCTTAACAATTGTGTGTATTGAGCTGTACTGTATTGTACCCATTCTGCAATCTGTTAATAAAGTTTTCAATCAATCAATCAATCAGGGAGTGCAGTGCATGGCAGTAGGGCACATGGAATGAAAATGCTCCCTCAATCACCCTACCACCGTCTGCACATACTACCCCCAGAGCACCTCAGGAGTACAGCTGCAGGAGACTCAGTTACTCAGGCGAGTTCCAGGCCTCTGGTGCAGTCTAAAGGCCCCTGTTTCCCACTGCCAGAGAGTCACCTTGACAACCCACAGGGTCATAGCCAACCAGAACCAGGAAGTATCTGTGGAGCTAACTTTGGACTAATTGAGAATGGTGTGTGTGTGTGTGTGTGTGTGTGTGTGTGTGTGTGTGTGTGTGTGTGTGTGTGTGTGTGTGTGTGTGGCCGTGCCTGTGCATGTGTCTGTGTGTTGTTTGAATGGAAGCCTTCTCAGAACTAAGTTAATGAGAGCGAGACTGTTGAAACTTGAATGAGGAAAGATGTGTGAATGACGCAGAGCGATGTTTGGTGGGCGTCTAGCGTCACTCTTCATGTCAGGATCAGATGCTACACAGTGATGAGTTTATTAATGAGTCATGATATATAGGTGCTGCCCGTTGTGACAGGGGGGGACGGGACGGGACGAGGAGATTGACTGAGGCTGTGTAAGAGATTCAAGATTTATTTTGTCATATTAACAAGTACAATAGAAGACTTAATCTCCACTCACTCCCACATCATGATAGAATGAAATGAAAAGCAATAGTGATAATACAATATAATAAAGTTACATCTTGATAATATATATACAGTATACAAAAAAGATGAATATGAATACTATGAAAAACTAGTATACAGTGTATAGGATAGTATACACCTATGTATATCTGCCTCAGAGTGTGTGTGGATGAGAGAAGCAGGGATAGAGAGAAGTCTTACAAACGTCCTAATTTCGCACTAAACCAACCTTACCAAGAGAGAGACACCAAGTCAGTCAAGTTAACACATTCTGCGCCAGACCCGAGATTTCTCGCGTTAACTCGCCAGCGGTTGAGCGCCAGACCCGAGATTTCTCGGGTTTTGATCCTTTGATATTTTCCCTCTGATCCCCGTTCTAAATCATCATCCGGATCATTCTAGACGTCCCTGGGTCGTTTGTATATGTTTGAATTGCAATGCCGATCGACTATCACCAAGTGGCAGTATCGTCTGTGTCTGAACTGGAATGGCTTGGTGTTGATACACGTCTTCCTTTTTATTTTTTTTGTAGGGGCTCCTCCTCCTGCTTGAACAGAGATTCACATTGATCGCCTCGAAATTCCGTTGCCTAAGCGTATTTTACCATTGAAACGTGTATAGACATATACACTGGTAATCGCGATGGCGATGCGATCACTTGGAATTATTCTTTTTGCAATACCTTCTGGCTAAGGTAAGGTACATTCATTCTATGTCTATTTTACCTAACCTGAAACGTGTTTATCTAACGATCACAGTTCTGTGTTTCACCGGACGTAAAACATGCTCGGCAAACACGATCACAGTTTTGAGTTAAAACGACCCCCCCCCCCCCCTTGATGATTTTGTGAAGGTACATATAAACATGTTATATACCTTTGATTTGGGAGTATTTGGGGGTTCAGGGAATCGATTCGGGCTTATTGCTCATTTTATCTCGCGATCTATGAAAAAAGATCAATTCTAAAAAAAAATAAAACAATTAAAAAAAAACATTGATGTTGTAAAATGTGTGTATTAATTATCCAATTTATAAATATGATTTAATGATATTATGATTTAAAAAGGTATTAGAATTGTGCATTTATTGGTTGGACTTCTTCATTCACAACTGACATGTTTGGTTTGACCCTGGTGGACTAGGCCCTGTTTACAACCCCTAGCCCCCCTCTTCACACACACACACACACACACACACACGCATGTACGCACGCACGCACGCACGCACGCACGCACGCACGCACGCACGCGCGCACGCGCACACACACACACACACACACACACACACACACACACACACACACACACACACACACACACACACACACACGCACACACACACACACACACACACACACACACACACCCGTTGGTGGGTGTTGTCAGACAGGCAGCCAATGACGGGACAGCCCTCACCCTTTGAAACCTGACCATGATAAATCGCAGCACCGTGTTGCAAAGAAGAAAACAAGGGAGGGACAGAGAGAGAGAGAGAGAGAGAGAGAGAGAGAGAGAGAGAGAGAGAGAGAGAGAGAGAGAGAGAGAGAGAGAGAGAGAGAGAGAGAGAGAGACAGAGAGACAGAGAGACAGAGAGAGAGAGAGAGAGAGAGACACTGATTTATGAATGCATAAAGAGTAAAGAGAATGAATGAGGGAGATAAAGTCATAGCATTAAGTACAGCAATCAGAGGCAAGCAACTGTTTTACCACCTACTGTGTTTTTATTAGTGCTTTTTAAATTATGAATGAATCATTCATAATTATTACAATTGTATGTCCAGATAAATAACTGGAGAACAGTGGAGATACATTTACATTTAGTCATTTATCCAAAGCGACTTACAAGAGAGAGGGAGAGAAAGAGAGAGAGAGAGAGATGAGTGGAATGGAGCACATAGGCCTATTGTTAGAGTTAGCACTAGGTCAAAGTTATTTTACTTGTTAACCGGTACATCATTCTTGACACGATGTAGGATGGGATTTCTGTTTACTCAAAACCTTGAGTTTATTGCTGCCTGCCCTGCCCATGTACAACCCACCCTGGGCAAACACACAGGGACAGGCTTCAGTGTGAGCTCTTTCTAGAGGATCTGTTTTGTGGTTATCATGACAACACATGATACTGTTGTACTGGCTGGACTCTTTAGTTAAGAACTGTTCAGGGGGAACAGGCTTCCATTAGTTTCTTTGGTCAGTTAAAGAATTGTTGTGCGAGTATGGCTGGTTTAAGCAGCCACCCCATCCTGGGTCGGGCTAATTAGACCTGGGAGCAGGAGTGGCTGCACACCTGTTGTACATTGAGGCAATCAATGGTTACATCTGCCATCCGTGAAATGTAATGCCATGCTCAAAGGGGACTTATTTAAAAAAGAAATTACATCCCCACACTGGCCCACAAAATGAATGTCAGGGGTAGAATTACATCATGTAGGACCTCACATCACATGTAATCTACCTATTGAAGTGTCATTGTGGGTTTTGTTATATGGGGGAGACAAAAAGGGAATGAACCCTTTCACTACCACACTACCAACAGTCATAGGACCTTCTCTGTCCAACTTGGTGACTTCACTTCCTCTGTGGCCCCCCTCACCTGCGGGGTGCCCCAAGGCTCGATATTGGGTCCCACCCTCTTCCTCCTATATATACTCCCCCTAGGCCAGATCTTGGCAAAACATAATATCTCATTCCATTGCTTCGCCGATGACGTGCAGGTCTACCTCCCCCTAAAACCCACGAAGGGAAAACATCAATACAACCACTACTTGACTGCCTGGCAGAGATCAAGTGCTGGATGTCTGAAAATTCCCTGACACTAAACGAAGGGAAAACAGAGGTCATTGTTTTTAATAGTGCCCCCCCGGCCCCCCTCATCGACGCACTTGGTCCCCTGGGTCCAAACCTCTCCACCTCTGTCAGGAACCTCAGGGTTATCTTCAACAGCATATAAACTGACTACGGTCAGCGCCGTAGTCAAAAACAGTTTTTACCACCTCAGACTCCTGGCGAAAACAAAGACATACCTCTCCCAAAGTAACCTAGAGACGGTGATACATGCCTTTGTCACCACTTGTCTCGACAATGCCCTCTACACAGGCATCGACAAATCCCTGCTTCGCCGCCTACAACTTTTGCAGATCGCAGCCGCGAGCCTCCTCACCAAAAAAACATCAGCACATCAGCCCAGTTCTGGCCTCGCTCCACTGGCTGCCTGTAGAATAGATTTAAAATTAGCCCTAAATGTTTTAAATCACTAAATGGCACGGCTCCTCCCTATCTATCCGAGCTCTTGCACCGCCACCCCCCCCACCCATCCCTTAGATCAGCTGACCAGCTGCTATTGGTGGTGCCTAGAACTAGGCTCAAGACTAGGGGAGACAGAGCCTTCTCCACCACAGCGCCTAGACTGTGGAATAGCCTCCCCCTCAACGTACGGGCCGCCCAGACCTTGCAGGTTTTTAAATCACTTTTAAAAACCTACAGGTCTGTTCTCCCTGGCCTTCCCCCCCACTTAATCACCACTAGACCCCTGGCCCTCCTATCCTCTTTGCTTTACTGTGTCCTACCTGTTTTTATTACATTCATTGTTTTACTGTGTTTTTAATTTTATATCTTGCATCGTATTATTTAGTTTTTTTTATCAACCTGCCTGTGAAGCACTTTGGTGCCAGCTGCCGCTGCCTGGAAATGTGCTATATAAATAAAATTTACTTGACTTGACTTGACTTAACCCTTTCACTGTGACAATACAGAAGGTTAACCATTTCACTGCCACACGACAAATGGTTAACCCTTTCACAACCACACTACAGAAGGTTAACCCTTTCACTACCCTGAAAGGTTAACCTTCTGTAGTGTGGTAAACCGTCTGTAGTGTGGTAGTGAACGGGTTAAGGATTAGGATTTCCGAGCATAAGAGTAGCATCAGGGATAGATGAGTGGTCTCCTGTAGCCAGACACTTTCATTCTGCTGGCCATGGAGTTTGTGGCCCACGCTTCATGGGTAAGGCTACTGTCGGGCGACTGGTAAGGGGAAGGAACTTCTCCGAAGAGAGGCCTATTGGATACACCACTTAAAGAGTATCCTGGCGGTTTAAATGAAGAATTACTGTTGTCTTGTTTTATATGAATACAGAGTTGTAGTATTGATGTATTTGTATTTCCTATGAATGTTATGCACATGATGAGTCTACATACATGCAATTTTTATTGTTAACACATTGGGCGCCAAAGACAATTTAACTCGTTTTTGGCCACCATGCGCTGAGCGCCAAAGACGAGTAAACTAGTTTCTAGATCCTTTTTTCTTTTATAATTTTTTTTTAATTCATTACAGGTTCACAGACCTCAGTGTTACCATAGGAAATCATTCTGATATTCCGAGAGTGAATCCTGCTAGGTGGCAGTATCGCTCACCCTTTGAAACCTTATTTCACACTGTGTGTCACATCTAATTGTGAGATGGTGAGATGGTGAGATGGTGAGATGGTGAGATGGTTCAGGTCGTACTTGACTGGGAGGACCCAGGTTGTGAACATAAATGGTGTCGCATCTTCATATAATGAAATAACATGTGGGGTGCCGCAAGGCAGCATCCTTGCTCCAGTGCTATTTTCACTATATGTTAATGACATGGTGTCTGCAGTATCCTGCAGACTCCTACTGTATGCTGACGACTCAGCACTTCTGGTGTCTGGAGACGACACGGCAGAAATACAAGCCGGTCTCAGTAGGGAGCTGGAAAGCCTTCACAAATGGTTAGTTGACAACAGATTATCTATTCACCTTGGAAAAACTGAGTCAATTCTATTCAGCTCAAAACATAAATTAAAGGAATGTTCCCGACTTGAGATAAGCTGTAATGGCTTCAGTGTCGAGTCTAGAGACTGTGTTAAATACCTAGGTGCAGACCTCGACCAAACACTCTCAGGGAAAACAATGGCCCTGAAGGTGATCAAAAAAGTTAACACAAGGGTGACATTTTTGCACAGAAAAAAGAGGTTCTTATCACTGGAAACTATGAAACTGCTTGCCAACTGCATGATCATCAGCCAATATGACTATGCAAGTACGTACTGGTATAGTGGTGTTACAGTGGAATGTAAACACAGGCTACAAACCAGCCAAAATAAGACCATACGATTGGTCCTAAATCTGCCACCTCGAACCCATATTGAGCCATGTCACTTCAATGAGGTGGGATGGCTCCCTGTGGAGCACAGGGTCTCCTTTCTGAAACTGGGACATATGTATAAAATGTTAAATGGATCTGCCCCCAGATATTTATGCTCTCGTATTGTCCTGCGTGGCCAGGTCCACGGACGACAGTTACGGTCTGGACAGCTCTCAGTTTATGAGCCTAGAAAGGGTTCCTATTCACAGAATGGCTTTCTGTCTACAGCCTGCCGGCTGTGGAACTCTCTGCCCAGGGCCATCCAAAACTCCCCCACTATTGCTGTCTTCAAGAGGGGTGTGAAGCGACATCTGCAACAATAGGTTGCAGAGGGTGCTTGGCCACCACTCTTGAAGAACAGGAACATGACATGCTGTAATGAGGCTCTTAGAAAATTGTGTTGTCTATTTTATCTACTTGTTGTATCTATTTTATCTTAACTCTTTCTTTGTGATGTATTGTATTTTTCTTGGGACCATGTTGGAAACAAGTCGACAGACTTTCACATGTTATCCTTGTACCCCTTGTTTTTATACTATTGTATAAATTGTATGTACTAAATAAAAATCAAATCAATCAATCAAATCAAATCATCAAATCAATTTCCTCCGGGCGGAGAATTTTGGTCCAGGCAAGTCTAAAGGCCTCTACATGCTACAGCAACTTCAAAGCAACACAACATCAGCGCGATTTCAACGCGGTTGTTGCAGAGGGTCTTGTAGACTGTGTTGCGAGGATGTTGCGTACATCTCCCCAAAATATAATCGAAACAACCGTTGCGTTGATATTGCGTAGCAGTGATTGGTTGGTAGTGAATGGGGGCGGGGCTGTCATAGAATAATATTGGTCCCGCAGCGAGGAATACCATCCTCCATTGTTGTAGCCAGCCAGCTAGCGTTGATGATGCTATTCAATGCTCTATCATACCCAACTAACGTCAATGCCATTCAGAATTTATTAACATAGCTACAACAACACACAGTAACGTTAATATAATTACATGCATCATTGTTTACAATGAACGGTGGGGCAGTTCGAAAGGACTGGACACGGACAAGTTGTTAAACAGCAATCAATTAATTTAATATAACAGGTAGTTCGAGCTGCATTTTCGTGCCTACAACCACAGCCACAGGGATATATCCAGCTTTGACGAGCTCTCTCTCCTCCTGCCGATTAAATTCAGCAGCTCTTCCTCGACCTCGAGTGCCTGTAGCTGCCTGCATTTGCACAAAGGCATCCATCCCTGCTGCTAGCTAACGTTAAAACGAACCTAAAGTTACACAAGCAGAATACATCACAAATACTTCCGGTCGGGGGATTTCAAAATAAAAGAGCGACGTCTAAAAGCACCGTAAATACGTTTATTTTGTACATTATCTAACGTTAACACAAACCTAAACTAACTTTAGATTAGTTTAGGTTCGTGTTAACGTTAGATAATGTACAAAATAAACGTATTTACGGTGCTTTTAGACGTCGCTCTTTTATTTTGAAATCCCTCGACCGGAAGTACAAATAATGCTTCTTTTTCTGCTTGTTATCAATGGGTTGGTTGAGAAGGGAAATTTCATCTATCTAGGGAACCTAGCTACATCCGGGGTACAATGTTGCATAGGCTGCACATCGATGTTGCAGAAGCATAAAGGCAGAGTGTCTGCAACACCGTTGCTTTGTCGATGTTGTGTTGCAGTTGCTTTGAAGTTGCTGTAGCATGTAGAGGCCTTAACGCTTCACCCAAGCAACTTGAAACACATCTAGCACACTCGATCCATAAGTTGTGCCAAATTATGTCCGGGACCAGATGGACATCAATACTGGAAATCGCGATCAGACAATTGGAATATTCATTTTGGGATACCTCCTAGTAAAGGTAAGGACTATATGACATCAATCCTACTTTGATCCAACAATGATTTCACATCGATCGCAACGATCATATGTAACTCGTTGTACTCCAAAACGTATGCCGTTGCTGACGATCAAAGCATCAGAAAACTACCCCACCCCCTTTCATGCATTCATGATGAAACATAATACCTATTATATACCTTTGAATTGGAAATAGTAGCATGTCCAGGTGAGCAACACGAACGCTTAACTAAATTCACGTATTGCTCCATAACACAGTTACCAGGAATTAGCCAGGATCACTCTGAAACTACAATATTCACCACGGTATAACACGCGAACGTACATGAAAACATTTATTCTTTTTCACATGTTGAACGATGGATAGTTAATGTCAAATGAGCCATAGTATTGTCTCCATAGCTATAATATAGAATATAGATATAGCCCTGCAAACACTGCAACGCACAGTGAAAATCCCTATCCTTTACAGCGGTGGCACATTGAGTACAAAATATGGCTAAAGCGGCTGGCGCTTTATACAGTGTTAATGTATAAATCATAAATATAATTAATTGGTTATTCAGCTGGTTGTTGCAATAACACAATGTGATTACTTATATTTAAAATGTTCACTATTAATATAATAATCATGTATGATTTATTTTTGATGATGTTGTTTTGATGATTTGTATCAACTTTTTGTTCCTGGCTGCTATTTAAGAAGGGTCATGCCCACAGATGTCCAGTGACGCTGAGGAAAGCCTAGGGCTGGAGTGCATCCATGACTACTGCTGCTGTGCATTAATACAAGTATTACATTCTTATTGGCTGATGACTCTGTTTGCTATTTCTGTGATTTTTGGGTCAGGACCAATTATACTATAGACATTTGTAGTGAGCATTCCAGTTATTTTCTTTAAATCTGCCATCCCCACACACACGCACACAAGAGAGAGCCCTTGTCTAGACAGCATGTGCCATCTGCTCTGGCTTGTACCATCTTGCCACTTCTTCAATAAAGGTCTGTGTTTCTACAATCTGTGCCTCTGTGTCGAAAAGCCACTTCATGTGGCCTGTAGCGTAGCATAGTCTAGTGCTACAGTGGCACCCAATGTGCAAGGAAAGAAGACCAGCCTTCTATGCTCTGCTTGGTGCCAGACTTTGGTGCCAGTTCTATTGAAGCCTGTATTAAAATTCTAAATATACAAACTATCTGAGGAAATATACATCAACCAATATCAAACGTTAGCTAGTTAACAATGGAACAAAGTGCAGATGATTCTGACATCCGAGGTAATAACCTGTTTAAACGAGGAGATGGCTGATCCCTCTAGCCCAGGTGGGTGCTGCTTGAGGTCGCCACTCCAGCCCGGAGGTCACCTCTCTAACCCAGGTGGTCGCTGCCTGAGGTCGCCGCTCCAGCCCGGAGGTCACCTCTCTAGCCCAGGTGGTCGCTGCCTGAGGTCGCCGCTCCAGCCTGGAGGTCACCTCTCTAGCCCAGGTGGTCGCTGCCTGAGGTCGCCGCTCCAGCCCGGAGGTCACCTCTCTAGCCCAGGTGGTCGCTGCCTGAGGTCGCCGCTCCAGCCCGGAGGTCACCTCTCTAGCCCAGGTGGTCGCTGCCTGAGGTCGCCGCTCCAGCCCGGAGGTCACCTCTCTAGCCCAGGTGGTCGCTGCCTGAGGTCGCCGCTCCAGCCCGGAGGTCACCTCTCTAGCCCAGGTGGTCGCTGCCTGAGGTTGCCGCTCCAGCCCGGAGGTCACCTCTCTAGCCCAGGTGGTCGCTGCCTGAGGTCGCCGCTCCAGCCTCTGCAGCCCAGGAGGTCACTGCCCGCAGCAGTACAAGCGCTGCAGTTATATAGCTATAGAGATGATGACAAAGCCTAGTATCTGAATTACATATTGAGGTAACAGAACAGTCATGGTGTCTCCATTGGGGTTTTTACTAGGGAGTTAATTTGGGTATTTGATGATGCTCTAGGGAGGCAACTCCCATTTACCATATTCGCTTGTGCCTGTGTCTGAAAGCCACTTTACAGGATGTGGCCTGTAGCACGGTGTAGTGCTACAAGAACCAACCTCACCCAACCTCACCCTGGGGGCTCATACAGAACCAAGCATTTCAGTGTAATGTACATGTACCTTAAATATGACAAATAAAACAAAACTTGAACCTTCTCCTGTGCTCGTTGCAATGCTAAAGCAAACAGTGAGAAAGGTCTGACGATGCAAGACTAGTGAAACAAAGTGTAGAGAAAGGGCTGACTGTGTGAGACTAATGCCTCGTCTCCATGAGCTCTGTTTAGCCTGGGGCTAGCCATGGTCCAGCATGGCATGGTATCATTGTTTTATTTCTAGTTTTTTTGCGTTTATTGTAAACTCTCTGGTTGCTAGGCAACCTTTCAAAGTTCAAACCACTAACTGTGGTACACAAGCTAAACCATGATGATGCAAGTCCCAACCGGCTTTGGCCAGGTCTGACCAGGTTGTGAAAGGTGCCTGTCTCAGTCAGGGTCAATCCAGGTTCAACAATGGAGATATTCATTGTGTTCTCTTTTTTTTTTTTTATTACATGATTCGAGAGATTCAAGATATTTATTTGTCATATGCACTGTACAATGAAAATCTTACTTTGCTACAGTAGTCCCCCCATTTGCACAGAATCACAAAATATAGACTTAAACTAGAATGAACAATAATGCTAAAATGCTATCAAAAATCTTTAAAAAAAGATAAATATTATGTAGAAAAACAAGGCACGATCGAGTGACAGTATTGCACATTCAGTTCACGGTGCAGTGGTAGAAGGATACAAAGTGTTCTATGCATGATAATGGTAATCTCCTCAAAGTTCAATCAAGGGTATTTTGGTCAATTTATTTCTTTATTTTTTTTTAATCAGTGGGGTGTGGAAATGGTTGCAAAGGAAACGTGAGTTGAGATTATCTTTACTGCTGTTGTCTTATCTACCAAAGAGACAGAACAGTCTGACAGAGGAGACCTTTAGACCCTGTATCCTTCCTCTCTCTATATTCTGGGTAAAGAACAAGGACATACAGTGTCACAGATGCAAAGCATTCTCTCATTGATTGAACTCAGAGTGGCTGCGTGAGCGAGTTAGTGGGGTGACTCAGGAGGTAGAGCAGGTCATCTGGTAATTGGAAGGTTCCGGGTTTGATTCTGGCTCTTTCCAGTGTCCTTGAGCAAGACGCTTAACCCCTAACTGCTCCGGCACCTTGCATGGTCGCCTCCTCCGTCTGTGTGTGAGTCAATGGGTGAATGTGAGGCATAAGTTGTAAAGCGCTTTGGATAAAAAGCACTATATAAATGCAGTCCATTTACCATTTAGTGACATTACTGGTCGATGAGGTACTTCACATCTGAAAATAGTGAGACTATTATATTAATAGTGACACTTAGCCTAAGTGTATTTGATGGATATCAGTCTTTGGTGGTCGATTAAGTGGGGTGACCTTGTAGCACAGTGGTGGGGCAACAATGACATAAACGCTGGTATTATTGCATTAGTAAACACTGAGATATGGCCCCCGGCACCATCGTATTGGTGATGGGGAAACAGGGTTACTATTGATCACTTTGGCTAACTTGCATTAGAGGACATGGGGTGATATAAGAACATCAATATTTGTAGCTTGGCAAACCAGTTATGGACTCGCCATGGAGGAAATGGTGTTTGCGAGTGTGTTCACATCACACAGAATTGCATGGTCAATCGTCTGTGTGTGTGTGTGTGTGTGTGTGCGTGCGTGCGTGTGTGTGTGTGTGTGTGTGTGTGTGTGTGTGTGTGTGTGTGTGTGTGTGTGTGTGTGTGTGTGTGTGTGTGTGTGTGTGTGTGTGTGTGTGTGTGTGTGTGTGTATGTGTGTGTGTGTGTATGTGTGTGTGTTTGTACTCATTCCGTTTGCGTCTCACATTGTGTTCCGGCATAATTGTGTGTGTGTGTGTGTGTGTGTGTGTGTGTGTGTGTGTGTGTGTGTGTGTGTGTGTGTGTGTGTGTGTGTGTGTGTGTGTGTGTGTGTATGTATGTGTGTGTGTGTTTGCACCAGTGCCAGGGGGCATTGATCTAATCTTATCTCCTGTGTAAAGTACACAGGTGCAGGTCCAGGTCAGGGCCTTAATTCAGACTAACTCATCAACAGCATCTCTCTGTCACTCTGGCTGTCTTTCTCTTTCCTCTGTTTTGTTTTATTTTATTTCTCTCTCTCTCTCTCTGACACACTTGGAGAACATCATATTTAAAAAGAAAAACAGTGACAGATGTATACGTAACTGGTATGTGTTAAATGTATTATCTTTGCACAAGGGAGGAGAAAACCGTCTTGTCTGTCTAAAACCCCTGAGTCATTAGTAAACAATCAACTCAAGTCATTCTTAACTAGATATTGTGTATTAACCCTCCACTAGCGCTTCAGAACAGATAGCACCATCTCTGCCACTTCACTCATTTTAAATGACATAGATTGTGCAGTGCCTGTTTGGAACCGGCCAATTTCTTGGCTCCCGGTATTGCAGCTTGAAGCGTTGTCAGGGGGCGTGACCCTTTGGAGCGCATGTGGCAGTTCGTAGCGGGTTGATTGCCCGGTCCTGCTTGCAGCGTTATGGAGACCCGTGATATGGCTGCTTGCAGCGTTCTCGAGAATCAACTTCACACAACACAGCACTCCCTTGGGTCCTCAACAACATAAAGTTTGTCGTTATAGCGCCATTATCTGGCCAAATGGCATCAAATTCGACACTGCACTCCCTTGGGTCCTAAATATACTCCTGCCAAACATAAGGTTTGTTGTTATAGTGCCACTATCTGGCCAACTGGCACCAAATTGCACTCCCTTGGGTCCTCAGCAATACACCCACCAAGTGTGAAGTCGATTGAATGAACTGTTCTCGAGATGTTAAAACAGAGTTTCTACCAATAACAAAAGGTGTCCCACAAGGTTCAATATTAGGACCAGTTAAGTCCTGTTCACTGTTTATTAATGATATAGTCTTGTCCTTGCAAACCTGTAATACCTACTTTTATGGAGATGACACTATCTTATACTTTTGGGCTGGGCTAAAATCGGCTACTGAAAACCTGCAGCTTTCTTTCAATGCTTTGCAAGGTGCACTTATAGATGAATGAATGAATGAATGAAAACTTTATTTAACAGATTGCAGAATGGGTACAATACAGTACGGCTCAATACACACAATTGTTAAGGGGATGCAGACCTGAGAAAGACGTTTGTCTTGTTTACATCAGGGTCCCCCAAGATCTTAAACTTATGTTAAATTCCGATAAAACAAAATGTATGCTGTTCTCCAGAGCCAAAGACATTGATCACAGTAGGCCTACTCTCCAAATCTGCACTTTCATTGAGAGATTCCCACATTGTAAATATTTAGGCATTTGGATTGATTAAATTCATCCTGAATATTTGTATATACTGTAGAAACAAGTTGTTTCCCTACCGTATGTTTTGTGGACAGAAGATTGTGGAACCCTTGTCTGGTGAGTTGGAACACATAGCACCCACTCACAGGACTGGCTAGTGCTGCAGGGTCCCAGAATTAACACTGAAATTAACACTTTTTTCGATTTATTGCACGGGAACTGCAGTGTACTTTGAAGCTTGATGCTATGGTTCCAATGGGTCAATTCAGAAATCTAATCAAAACCCTGATAGATTTATAGATTTTTATTTGTGACTTGTTGTTCTTACTCATTATTGTATTGTATTACTTGTATTATTTTTTATTATTTTTATTCATGAGCGAAGTGAGTTCTGGCTATCATGCACCTCCAAGCTTCCAGGCTTTCCGTCTCCTGTACCCCCTTGGTTTCCCCCCACTCTATCCCGGCCTATCTACTCTCTCTCTCTCTTTGCCGGTGAATAACACCATGAAAACATTGAGGTTCTTCTGATTTCGCTCACTGAGCTCATTCACCACCTTCTTGAGATCAAGTGTACAAAATCTAAGCAAATGAATAAAGGGAAGATGATCAAACAGAAGTATTTGTAGATACAGTAATAAATTATAATCCATTTGAATTATAAATTCATATTTGACCTTGAACTTAACCTTGACCTTATTATGGCCAAATCATATATCTATGGATAGGGAAAAAGCTCCTCTTTCCAATGGCAGTGTTAAATCTGGATTTAGTCATTTCCTCGCGGTTTTATGATAAACAAGAGATAGAATTAGCATTTTTACGATAAATTCTTATTTTCGGTAAATCTTAAAAACATCGTAAAACAAACGTATATATACACTTTGACTGCTGTTTTAACAGGGTAAAGGTCTTTACTCTTGGCTACATTTGAAAAAGCAACACAACATTAATTAATACGGTCTGTATTGATTGATTTATGATAAAAACAGCAGGGTCAACAGGTTAAGTGCATGATGGGGTGCAGGTGTGTGTGGAGACCAGAGGAGCAGCTGATTAACATCTACCAGCTGATTACTCCACCTATTTAGACCTGGCTCAGATGTCATCATGCTGCCAGATCGTAAATTCTAGTAGACCAGTCAGTCATTGTATTTAGCGCTCTTTTGTATCAGTCCTTTATCCGTTTGCCTTGTCTAACCCTGTCTTGTCCTCCTTGCTCACAGTCCTCTACCTGGCTCCTCTCCCTGTCCCCGTGTTCTGGATCCCGTGTATGACCTTTGCCTGCCTGACTACTCTTCTCCTTGTGGACCCCCTGGACTGTCTGAGAACCCGACCCCAGCTAGGACCACCCGCTTGTCCGACTACCCTGCTACTCGCCTACTCCCTGGACTGTCTGAGAACCCGACCCCAGCTATGACCTCCTGCTTGTCTGACTACCCGTCTATGCGCATACTCCCTGGACTGTCTGAGAACCTGGTTACCGTATTTTCCTTTTATATAATACCCTGTTTGGGTTTTCTCCGATTCGTCATTGTCTTAGCTGACGCTTCATCATCCCACCTACACTGATTTCGTGGTCTATTTAAAGACCTTCCCTTTCACAGACACACACGCATTTGTATGATTTATTTGTGTGCCAAGTGTTGCTGCCTGCTATACCTGCATGTAAGGTTTTCACCACCACCACCACCACCACCCCAGCCTCCACCACCTGCTTTGGTTCTACTCTGTACTGTACTGCAACTACCCTACTGTTGTCCCTTGTAAGTTGCATTCCCTATGGGGGATTAATTCCCGGCGCACCGCTAAGAGTAGAACCATACCGCCAAGACTAACTGTATTCATCGCCATTGCCATTTATTCTGCATTATAATAAATGGTTAAACTAATAACGTGAGTGATTCCTGACAGAATTATTGTTGCTACTATTATGGTATTATTGTCAATTATTACGATTGATATTGTACATTTTAAATGGTTTGTTATATGTTTTATAGATACAATTATGTACTCGGGTATAGTCAAGTAAATAGTTTTGATCATAGTGTCATTGATACCAGTAAACTTTTCTGATCAGTGTTCACAGTCTTGAAATTGACACAAAATGTATACACAACTATACATTTATGTTGAGCCGAATATCACAAATGCTCTATGCTCCCTGACTACCTGTCTGTCAGCAGTTGATCAATGGATGAGCAATAACGTTTTAAAACTAAATGAGGATAAGACAGAAATACTTTTAATTGGCCCTAAAGCCAAAAGGGACACACTTTTTAATAGGCGTGTCATTCCTGACTATTGGTGACTTTTCAATGTGCTAACCTTTGGGGGGGAAAAATCTTTTTAGATTTTTAGAATTATATCAGGTAAATAACATGTTTAACCTTCAGGTACTTGTATTGGTAGAGCTCAAGCACTTAACCTGTTAAGCTGTAGCCCTATTTTCAGAAATCTCGCCTAAAGGTACATGCCTAAGTAAATGGAAGATTGCTCTACTTCTCCAAGGCCAATTTGCATGTTCTTGGTATCTAGGAACATCTAGGGACCTGGGGGAATGTATTCCCAGTGTCAGAAATATTGTGTCTGTTACTAGGCTTGAGTAAATTGTAATGAAAAAAGGGAGAATATAAATTATGATTTATTTTTGCATCTGTGCCGGTGAATAACACCATGTTACAATTGTGAGCAAACCGAGCTCGCTCACTGAGCTCATTCAGCACCTTCTTGAGATCAAGTGTAAAAGAAAACTAAGCAAATGAATAAAGGGAAGATGATTAAACAGAAGGATTTATAGATACAGTAATAAATGATAATCGATTTTAATTATAAATTCATATTTGACCTTGAACTTGACCTTATTATGGCCAAATCATACATCTATGGATAGGGAAAATGCTCCTCTTTCCAATGGCAGGGTTGAATCTGGATTTAGTCATTTCCTTGCGGTTTTACGATAAAAGAGATATAATTAGCATTTTTCCGATAAATTCGTATCTTCGGTAAATCGTATAAAACATCGGTAAAAATGAAAATATAGACTTTGACTACTGTTTTGATAGGGTTATGGTCTTTACTCTTGGCTACACATTTTTTTTTTTAAAACATTAACCTCTTAACACTTTTCCCGCCAATCACGTAGTACGACGGGTTTCAAGTTCATGCGAATTCTGCCAATAACGGCGTACGACGTGTTTCAAGTTCATATTTCATATTTTCGTCATGGTATTCATATTGCACTCACAGAGCCTTGTCATATGCTGCGGGAGCCATCACAACTCTGCAACGCTTCAATACTGCCACCTGGTGGCTGATCGGCCAGTTGCAACCGGAAGTGGATCTCTTGTGATCCCGGTGCGTCTGCCTATTCCGTCCGGCCACTCATCGCCCAACGGTACGAGGAGACTGACATGAGTTTCAGCGTTTTTCTTTATCATTTTCGATACAAACTGCTCTGATCTATATATCACCCATACTACATAAATCATTTAACGTCGGTCACGGAATTATAAACGACCCCCCCCCCCTCCGTTCACCCACGGATGATCAGTCATAACGTTTAGGACCATGTACAGTTGAAATTTTTAATATAACGTTGATCGGTATCAAACGGCATTTGATAATCTAATATATGCATTTATGTCTATATCTCACGTTCTAGAAAATACTACAGAAAACGATAAAAACATATTTATACTCTAGACGGTATTTTCGTATGAATGTGTGAATGAAAAAGTAAAACGTTCCTACATCCTGAACGATAGCTAATCGATGTTGAATGGGCCATAGTAATGTCAATTTAGCAATACAATTTAAAAAGTTATAGCCCTGCAAAGAAGGTGAACATCTCCATAGACTTACAGTACTGGCAGAGAATGGTTTAGGATGATCAAAGTGGTGGCAGAGAATGTGTTAACACATCCTGCGCCAATCACGTTGTACGACGTGTTTCAAGTTCATGCTAATTCTGCCAGATCACGGCGTACGACGTTATTGAGATCATATTTCATATTTTTGCCATGGTATTCATATTTCCCTCACGCAGCCTAGTCTGATGCTGTGTGAGCCGGCACAACTCTGCAACACTTCAATACTGCCCCCTGGTGGATGATCGGCAAGTTGCCAAACCGGAAATGGCCGGTTGGATATCGGTGTGTCTCCTAAATCCATCCGGCCACTCGCATATCGTCGCGGGACTCTAGCCACACACCGTGGATATGGATCGCTGCCATAACTCAATAATCGACATGATTTGGGCGTGTATTAGTATTATACAAACCGGAAATGGATCTACTCAATCCACGTCAAATAAGTGGGATCTTTTTCCTCCAGTCTCATCGGCGAACGGTAAGAGGACGCTGATGGCATTTTCAGCGTGATTGTTTATTATTATTAATGCAAACTGCTCTGATCAATATATCACCCATACTACATAAAGCATTTACTGACGATCACGGAATTATAAACTACCCCCCCCCCCCCGTTCATCCGCGCATGATCAGTCATAACATTTAGGATCAATCAATCAATCAATCAGATTTATTTATATAGCACATTTCACATGACGCGTGTCAACCAAAGTGCTGTACAGAGGGTAGGTACACATAGATACATAAGGACAAGAATCACACTCCGTTTTATGGGAGGGCACACAGGCAAACACATAGGAAAACAGGGTCAGTGAGTCAGTGAACGGGAAAGGCTAGTAGGTAGAAGTGGGTTTTGAGCCTCGATTTGAAGGCATCTATCGAGGGGGCGAGCCTAATGGAGGTGGGGATGCTGTTCCACAGTTCAGGGGCTGCGATAGCAAAGGCACGGCCCCCCCTGCGCTTGAGGTTAGACCTCCGGACTGTCAGGAGCCTCTGATCGGCTGACCTGAGGGACCTGGTGTTGGAATAGGGGGATAGGAGGTCTGAGATGTAGGAGGGGGGCTGACCATTAAGGGCTTTAAAAACAAATAGGAGAACCTTAAAATCTATCCTGTAGCGCAGGGGTTCCCAAACTTTTCAGGCCAGGGCCCAGAAAATAAGGCGTCAGAGAGCCGCGGCCCAATGCACATCGTCAGGCTATTTTCTTTTCTTTTTTTGCCAGGCGACCGATTTTTTAAGCCAAATATCACTTCAATCCTATTAAGTTAGTTCAAGTTAGTTATTCATTTATGTGCTATTTATGAGAGGGCTAACTTGATGCAAAATAATAATGATAATAATAATAGCCTCATTAAAATACTATTGTTGCTTCGGTTGTTTTCAGCGTTTTATGTGCATAATCTGTTATTTAGTTTGAAATGTTCGTTGAAATAAGTAGATTTTTCGTTTTTATTAAGTTAATATAAAACCATATAGTCACATTTTAGAATACAATAGAATATAATTTTAGAATACAACTAGAAACACTGTCCTGGCCTGCTTCTAAGTTCAGTGGCCTGACAAAAAAAAAATATAAAAATATAATTTTTTTTTTTTTTTTTTTTTTTTTGGAAATCATCTCACGGCCCACCCGTGGCTGCTCGCGGCCCACCTTTGGGTCGCTACCCCGACTTTGGGAACCACTGCTGTAGCGTACTGGGAGCCAATGAAGGGAGGCAAGGACAGGGGTGATGTGGTCTCTCTTGCGGGTTCCGGTCAACAGTCTGGCAGCAGCGTTTTGTACCAGTTGTAAGCGGGATAGGGAAGACTGGTTAATGCCTATATAGAGGGAGTTGCAGTAGTCTAATCTAGATGAAATGAAGGCGTGGATGACTCTCTGAAGGTCTGCAGGGGAGAGAAGGGCTTTGAGTTTGGCAATGGTGCGTAGTTGGAAAAAACATGCCTTTACCACGGAGTTCACTTGTCTGTCAAATTTAAATTGTGGATCAAAAATGACACCTAGGTTCTTGACATAGGGCTTGACCAGGGAGGACAGGTTGCCAAGGCTGTTGGTAAGGGTGGTGACAGCGTCTGGGGGACCGAAGAGGATTATTTCGCATTTGTTTTGATTTAGTTGTAGAATGTTTTGTGCCATCCAACATTTAACATCATCCAGGCAGGATATGAGACTGTTAAGTAGAGACTGGTTGTTAGGTTTCAGGGAAACGTAAAGCTGTGTGTCGTCAGGGGAGGAGCAGTTGGCGATGTTGACAGCAAAGCTTCTATTTGTGAGATAGGAGGAGAACCATGCTAGTGCAGTGTCACTTACACCAACCCCATGTTGGAGACGATCTAATAAAATGGTGTGATCAACAGTGTCGAAAGCTGCACTGAGGTCAAGCAGCATTAAAACAGAGCAGTCACGGTTGTCAGTGGCGAGGAGTAGGTCATTTGACACTTTAAGGAGGGCTGATTCTGTGCTATGGTCCTGAACCCTGACTAAAATGTCTCCAGGATGCTGTTCTGGTGCAGGTAGGGAGACAATTGGCACAGAACAACCTTTTCGAGTATTTTTGACCGAAAAGGAAGCTTGGAAATGGGCCTGTAATTACTGTGCAGGGTGGGGTCAAGGTTTGGTTTTTTCAATAGGGGCTGGACTACTGCATGTTTAAAGCAGGATGGAACAGTACCAGTTGCCAGGGAGCTGTTAATAATGGAGAGGATGCTGGGACCGGTTGTGTGAAAAACCTGTTTCAGGAGAGCAGTGGGAACAGTGTCAAGGGGGCAGGTCGCAGGTTTCATAGAGGAAACTATCTCTGTGAGGGTGAGTAGACTGATAGGCTGAAAGCAGGTCAGTGTGGATGAGCAGACCAGAGGGACAGCTAAGTTACGTGTGGGGGGTGAGATGTTCCTTCTGATATCTTCAACTTTGGTGGTGAAAGAATATTGAGAATTCCTCACACTTAGCTGGGGACACATCCAGGCAGGTGCTGGGGGGGGGGGGGGGGGGGGCTAATGAGAGAGTTGATGGTAGTGAACAGGGTCCTGGGGTTGTGGGAGTTGTTGATGAGGTCAGAAAAATATGTGATTCTCGCCGCTTTAACCGCTAGCTGGTAGTTAATGCGACTGTCCCTAAGCATTTCAAGTGAAACTTGAAGTTTGTCACGTTTCCACTTCCGCTCTACCTTCCTATACTCTTTTCTCTGGGCTCTGGTGTTATCATTGAGCCAGGGCTGCCCTTTAGGCTTAGGTTTATTCTGTCTAAGGGGGGCTACAGAGTATAGAGTGGAGAGGCAGGTGGTGTTGAAAAGGGATGTAAGCTCTTCAGTGCTAAGATGGGAGGGAGAGGCTTCAATAGTGCAGGTGTTAGGGGCAGCTATGAAGGCAGTGGAGAACTTACTGGCAGTCGAGGGGTTAATGTTGCGAGAGAGACGTGCAGGGGGAAGGGATTTGGGTGTGGGGAGTAACAGAGATAAGGTAAACATAACAGCAAGATGATCAGATGAACATGCATTTGTTATGATTAAACTGGACACTGGAAAACCAGATGTTAACACTAGATCTAGTGTATGGCCCAACCTGTGGGTAGAGTCAGTGACGAGCTGGGAGAGACCAAACGAGTCAATCAGATGTAGAAAGTCTAACACCATATAGGCTTGGAAGGGCAGCATACATGAATGTTAAAGTCTCCAAGGATCAAAACTTTGTCATGCTTTGACATAATATTAGAGAGAAAATCCGAAAATTGTAAAATAAAGTTCTTACTACTTGGCGGTCGATACACAAGAACAATTAGGAGGGGAGAGTCCAAGTCTAGCATAATCAACTGTACCTCGAAGCTGGAGAAATTGTCACAGTTGAGAGCACGGCATTTGAAGGTTTTTTTAAACAGCACGGCCAGACCTCCTCCTCGTCCGGAGGATCTGGGTGCATCATGTACAGTTGACATTTTTAATATAGCGTGTATTGGCAACAAACGGCAGTTGATAATCTATATATGCGTTTATGCCTATAATTCACGTTCTAGGAATTACTGCAGAAAACGATAAAAACATATTTATATTCTAGACGGTATTTTCGTATGAATCTATGAATGAAAAAGTATAACGTTCCTACATCCTGAACGATAGATAATCTATGTTGAATGGGCCATAGTAATGTCAATTTAGCAATACAATTTAAAAAGTTATCGCCCTGCAAAGAAGGTAAACATCTCCATAGGCTTAAAGTGGTGGCAGAGAGTGGTACGAGACGGGCAAACTCCGTGGCAGTTAATGTGTTAACATCCTGTGGGCCCTCATGAGGACGATTCGCGATGCCACTTTGCCGACCTCTAGCGGCTCGGGTGTGCATTTCTTTTAATACAATATATAGATAAAATTAAAGCCCTATTTGTTGCCTGTCGATTGCCCTTTCAGGTGACAACATCCATTCAGCGGTTCTCAAGTTACATGGCGATATGTGAGGCGTGCGCCTGTTATGTTGTACGTACGTAGTATTTTGTATGTAGGTAGAGGTGTAGTAATAAGACTCAGGAAGCAGGTTACTCTTTTAGCCTTTTAGTTAAGCAGGTTAAGGTACGAGCATGGTACAGCATGTTCTCTCATCATCAAGCAATGTGTACTCTTCTTCTCACTTCCTGTAGGTGTAACGGTTTGAAGAATGATCAGCTGTTTTAGTTTACCGTTTTTAGTTTATTGTAAATTTTGAATGATTTGGGACAACCAACTATTGTAAATAGGTCTTTTATTTTGAAATCGTCACTTCAGGAGGAAGTGACGTATTTGCTGCGCGACGTATGGTATCTGGCTTTATGTGCTGCTTCTACCTCTGTGAGGGTTCTGTCCTTGCCTTCTCACTCGTTCTGTTCCTTTAACCACCCTCGCTTTGTTTTCATTCATTTTTTCTGTCAAGTATTTCAATTCCCTCGTTCACACGTTTCTCCCCGCTGACGTCATCTGAGACGTCGCTGATTGGTTCCCTCACTTCCCCACGCTTTTCAATCACATTCCCCAGCTGTCACTGCCTTTCAATCAATCGATCCCTCATTATTTATACCCCGTTTTCCCCACCCTAAGTTGTTGGTTCGTCTTGATTTGTCGCTGGATGTTTTTCCCCGTTGCTTCTGTTTCACTGTGCTATTCTCCAGGAAATTCCTAGAAGCCTTCGCTTGGATACCTGCTCCGTGGCGCGCGCTCGCCTCCACTGTTTGTTCCTGTTCCTTTTACGCAGCTCGTCTGGGTGAGTTTTTCTAGACTGACTGTCTTGACCTAATTCCGATTTTCGTGTGTAACCTTTACACTGAAGTCTACCACCTTTTTGTCAGACAGTCACTCACCCAGCCATTAACGTTTTTGCTCTTTCCTTTATGGAATAATATTTTGGGATCTTCCACCTCCCACTGTGTATTTACACGAAGATATTATTTCACATTTGGACTGTGTTTGGATTTTTGCTCACTGTGTATTTACACGAAGATATTGTTTCACATTTGGACTGTGTTGGATTTTTGCTCACTGTGTATTTACACGAAGATAGTATTTCACAATTGGACGGTGTTTGGATTTTTGCTCACTGTGTGTTTTACATGAAGATATTCACTTGGGCTGTTTTTGGAATATTGCTCATCACTGTGTTGTTTAACACGAAGAATATAACACCCTGTCCTCCAGCTCGTTTCAAGTCTGCTCTGTCACTGACCCGTTCCCTCTCTCCCTCTCTCGGTCTTGCACAACATCTGAGAGGTCCGCCGTGAGAGTCTGCAGAGCGGTACAGAGGTCTGCTCCAGCTTCCCAAGACTACCCTTCCGGGAGAAGCTGCAGAGCAGCAGAACTTTGCCCCTTGTTCATTGTACCTGTTTCTTGTTGACCTGCTTTCCCTGTTTCACTTATTCTAGTCACCAAATAAACAAGCCCTTGTATTTGGCAACTCTGAATCCAACTCTCTTGTGTCGTTGCGTTTGGGGTCGGTGTCAAACCATAACATTACGAACCAACCAATGACGACCCCAGCCGACACAGAGAGAGTAGTCACCTTGGGCATCGAGGGGGTGGTAAGGCGTGCCCTACGCTTCCATCGCGCTCCAGGCAATGTACCTGTTAACCGTCTCTTTGTCCCCAACTCAGTCCGGTCCCGGGTCCTCCAGTGGGGCCATACCAGCCGGTTCGCCTGCCACCCGGGCGTTCATCGCACGTTCTCCCTCCTGGCTCGTCGATTCTGGTGGCCCACCATGAGGAACGACGTCAAGGGGTTCGTACTGGCCTGCGCAGTCTGCGCCCGCAAGAGAGTCAGCACAGCAGCGGCAGTCCAGTTAGAGTCAGCCAAGGAACACGCCCTACAGCTGGATGCGGCTGCAGCTGCTGTACAGGGACTCCGAGAGCAGGTCCTGCTTGTTCAAGGTTCAATGGCCGCTTTGGCGGGACAACAGTCCGACATTCTCGCTCAGCTTCACTCGCTGGGCGACACCGTTAATGCCTTTCACCTCTCACACCCTTCAGGAACATTCCCCGCAGCCCCAGCAGATCTCGCATCTCGGGAACCCCTTCTCTCCGTCCCACGGCTGTTCGACGGTAATCCCGAGGAGTGTGCCACATTCATCATGCAATGTGAGTTGGTTTTCCGTCATCAACCAAGCCGTTTTTCTGCTCGTGGGTCCCAAGTGGCTTATATAACCAACCTACTTTCAGGCCATGCTGCCCAGTGGGTCACTTCCTCCTGGGCAATGGAGGCAGATTTTTTGTTCTCCTACCCAGACTTCGTGGCGGAGCTCCGCAGAGTGTTCCACCATCCAGCCCGAGGTCTGGACCCTGGAGCCCGGTTGGGGACCTTCCGACAGGGGAGCGGCAGGGTGACGGACTATGTCATGGAGTTTCGACTGGCGGCGGTGGAGAGTGGATGGAACGAACCTGCTCTTCGCCTAACCTTCATGAGGGGGCTCTGTGACGCAGTCAGGGACCAGCTCGCGACCCAGGAGGAACCTGGTTCCCTCGAGGACCTGTTCAGCCTCGCCATCCGCGTCGACGGACGCCTCCAGGAGAGAAGACGTGAGAGAACCCGACGGGGACCCCCAGACGCACCCCCCGAGGACCACGACCTCGAGGAGGATTTCGGTACCCCAGACGTACCCCCCGAGGACCACGACCTCGAGGAGGTTTTCTTTACCCCAGACGTACCCCCCGAGTACTACGACCCCGAGGGGGTGTTCAGGGAGTCCAGGGCTCAGGTCTTTCCGCCTCGCCGGCCTTACGACTGTGCCGTCGACCGCCGCTCAGGGGCTCCCTTTCCCAGCGGCCGCCTCTACAGTGCTGTCCGTCCTGCCCCCTCCGTGACTGATGGGTTTGTTCCCTCCCGAGCCGTGACCAAGGAGGAACCCATGCAGCTGGGACGCAACCGCCTTAGCCCGGCCGAGCGGGAGTCCAGGCTCTTCTCCGGCCGTTGCCTCTACTGTGGCCGGGATGGACACCGTGTCTCCAATTGCCTTGCCCGGCCAAGAGGACCAGGCTCGCCAAGACCCCGGGAGATCCTGGTGAGCCGTCTTTCCTGTCCCCCGCCCCGGAGGCCCGCTGGTGAGTCGCCTCCGGACCTCTCGTCCATACCCACCCGTGCACCACCCAACCGTCTGGCGGACGTCACCCTAGCCTGGGCGGACCAGCGGGCGACGGTGGGTGCACTCATGGACTCTGGTGCTGAGGGGAGTTTCATGGACGTATGGTTTGCCACCCGGGCCGGCATTCCGCTTGAGGACCTCGAGAGGCCCTTGGAGGTCTTCGCAATGGATCATCGCCGCCTGGCTGACGTCACTCGACGCACCTGTCCAGTCCTTCTCACCGTTGCTGGTGACCACGTTGAGAGGCTCCAGTTTTTCGTCACCAGCTCTCCTCTTGTCCCTGTGGTCCTGGGCAGGCCCTGGCTCGCGCTGCACGAGCCCCACATCGCCTGGTCCTCCGGTGCCATCAAGGGGTGGAGCCCCTCCTGTCGTGCCCGGTGTCTTCGGGTGCCGTCCAGCCCCCTCACCGGGTCCCAGTCCTCGTCTCCGGCCTCCCTCGCCGGTTCTCTGTCCCTGTGCCCGGCCTCCGCTGTCGGGTCCCAGTCCCCGTCTCCGGCCTCCCTCGCCGGTCCTCTGTCCACGTCTCCGGTCCCCCTCTCCGGGCCTCTGTCTTTGTCCCCCTCTCCAGTGCCCCTGATCGCCGGCTTCCTTGGGTCCCGTCCGGGCAGGCCGGGGCCGTGTGGGTCGCCGGGTGCTGTAAGGTTTGGCTCTTTCCCCACCACGGGCTTCTTGAAGTACTGTGATGATTGGTCCGCTGCTCCAGACGTCTGAGCGCGCCTGTCGTGGTGCCGACCGGCGCCGGGTTCCTGCGCCGACTTACCGCCCTGGGCAGAGGGTGTGGCTCTCCGCAAGGGACCTCCCGCTACGGTCCTCGGCCAGGAGGCTCATACCCCGTTTCGTCGGACCTTTCGAGGTCCTGAAGGTACTCAGTCCGGCGGCCCTGCGCCTGAAGCTTCCTGCATCCATGCACATCCGCCCCGTGTTCCATGTCTCCCGGGTTAAGCCCGTCTCCCTCAGTCCCCTTTTGCCTCCAGCTCCTGATCCGGCGCCTCCCTTGTTGGTGGATGATCACTGACTTCCATCGAGCCCATCCTGACGGGCCGGGTCGGCCTGGTCGCCAGGTGGCTCCCGTTGAGGGGGGGGTACTGTGAGGGTTCTGTCCTTGCCTTCTCACTCGTTCTGTTCCTTTAACCACCCTCGCTTTGTTTTCATTCATTTTTTCTGTCAAGTATTTCAATTCCCTCGTTCACACGTTTCTCCCCGCTGACGTCATCTGAGACGTCGCTGATTGGTTCCCTCACTTCCCCACGCTTTTCAATCACATTCCCCAGCTGTCACTGCCTTTCAATCAATCGATCCCTCATTATTTATACCCCGTTTTCCCCACCCTAAGTTGTTGGTTCGTCTTGATTTGTCGCTGGATGTTTTTCCCCGTTGCTTCTGTTTCACTGTGCTATTCTCCAGGAAATTCCTAGAAGCCTTCGCTTGGATACCTGCTCCGTGGCGCGCGCTCGCCTCCACTGTTTGTTCCTGTTCCTTTTACGCAGCTCGTCTGGGTGAGTTTTTCTAGACTGACTGTCTTGACCTAATTCCGATTTTCGTGTGTAACCTTTACACTGAAGTCTACCACCTTTTTGTCAGACAGTCACTCACCCAGCCATTAACGTTTTTGCTCTTTCCTTTATGGAATAATATTTTGGGATCTTCCACCTCCCACTGTGTATTTACACGAAGATATTATTTCACATTTGGACTGTGTTTGGATTTTTGCTCACTGTGTATTTACACGAAGATATTGTTTCACATTTGGACTGTGTTGGATTTTTGCTCACTGTGTATTTACACGAAGATAGTATTTCACAATTGGACGGTGTTTGGATTTTTGCTCACTGTGTGTTTTACATGAAGATATTCACTTGGGCTGTTTTTGGAATATTGCTCATCACTGTGTTGTTTAACACGAAGAATATAACACCCTGTCCTCCAGCTCGTTTCAAGTCTGCTCTGTCACTGACCCGTTCCCTCTCTCCCTCTCTCGGTCTTGCACAACATCTGAGAGGTCCGCCGTGAGAGTCTGCAGAGCGGTACAGAGGTCTGCTCCAGCTTCCCAAGACTACCCTTCCGGGAGAAGCTGCAGAGCAGCAGAACTTTGCCCCTTGTTCATTGTACCTGTTTCTTGTTGACCTGCTTTCCCTGTTTCACTTATTCTAGTCACCAAATAAACAAGCCCTTGTATTTGGCAACTCTGAATCCAACTCTCTTGTGTCGTTGCGTTTGGGGTCGGTGTCAAACCATAACAACCTCAGTCTATCCTGAATGATAAGAGGTAAGCAGCTATTCGTGTACCTTGATGTTATATCTCTGGTCTAAGCCGATAATGTTGTAAATAGGTTTCCAAGTAATGAACCGGGTTATGAACAGTGGTTTGATGTTGATGATGTGCAGTTGTGTATCTGTTTATAAGAGATTTGACCGTTTTCGCGAACTCTTATATGAGCACGTTGGTAAACTAGTATTCATGGAGTGTAGGGGCTTTACACCTGGCGCTGCTGAGAAGTGTGTGTTCTAACTGGAGTTTTCTCCTACTACAGAGATGTGTGTACTTACCAACATTGATGTGCTTAAGGCTGACGGCATTGTATGTCTCTTATGCTTGACAGTATAAAGAAAAGAAGTACTCCGTCCATCCTGTCTCCCGTGTCCATTATTCAAGCAGAGCAGGAACACAGTGGTCACTTAGGCATAACATGGCATTGTATCAACTACGCCCCATAGTGGAGACTCTTGGGAAGTACAGCTTTCACATGCATTACAGAACACAACATCTCCCCTCTCTGTGAAACGAATGTTACTTGCTACTCAGCATTATGCAAATTTAGAACTTTTGCTTTTTCACTTTCTTAAGTAAACTGAACCAACAGTCAGTATCATAAAACGGGTAACTCAAGGTAATCATTAAACAAAGGGAGGACAGGTTATTCAATCATTATCAAGATATAATTATATATGCTCAACCAATATTTGTGAGGTTTGGTTCGTTCCCCGCCACACGCTCTCCTGAGGTACGGTGCTGATTGGTGCATTCCCCGCCACACGCTTTTTGAGCGATTGCCACTTTCATCACGCAGCTGTCATAGTTTGTGATTAGCGCCCCAGAGGGCTTTATATACCTGGACCTTCCTTCTATCGTTGTCAGGTCGTTCTGGAATACAACTGCATTTGCCTGCTTTTTCCCCGTTGCTGTTCCTGGTCTACTTTCTCTCCAGGACCTTTCTGTGGAGAACCGCTGTTGAGAACCTTGTTCCCCGTTTGGAGCTGCGCCTCGTTTTACCCGCTTTACGCGTTGCGCTTGGGTGAGTGGAACCAAACCCCTCTGGATTATTCTGATTGTGTGTTTTAGAAGAGACACTGAAGATTTCGTTTTGTTTGCACTGACTCAGCTAAGTTGTGTGTTGTGGGGAACACTGAAGACTGTCACTGTCAATTGGTTCTGGACACAGCTAAGGGAGGAGGGAACCACACTGCCTCTGTGTTTCGTTGGACTGTTTCTGATACCTCTCTCTCTCTCCGTTTTCCACCTTGAGTTAAAGCTGGGAGTATCTGCAGAGCCGCTACAACGTCACATGCCAATTCCCCACCGCTATCACCAGGAGGATTCTGCAGAGCCGCAGATGACTCTGCCGAAGGCAGTCTCCCTGTTTGTTTGATAATAGTACTTTACCCTTTTTTTGACTCTGTAAATAAATACGCCCTAGTATTTGGCTAACTCTGAACTACCTGTCTGTGCCGTTGCGTTTGAGGTCGGTTACAAACCATAACATTACGACCCGACCATGACGACCTCAGCCGACACAGACAGGGTCAGAACAGCGTTGGCGGTCCAGATTGAATTAACCAACGACCACAGCCTACAGCTAGGTGCGGCTGCGGCTGCTGTACAGGAGCTCCGAGACCAGGTCCTGCCTATTCAGGAGTCCCTTGGCTCTCTGGCTAGCCTGCAGACAGCCGAGGGTAATAAGCAGACTAATATTCTCCACCAATTACAAGCGCTGAGTGAAGCCGTTAACACCTTGCTTGTAACTAGGGATGCCCCGATCGATCGGCCACCGATCGTTATCGGCCGATACTCAGTATAAATATGCAATCTGTGAATTCCGATAATTAGTCATATTCGCCGATAGCGGAAACCGATCAAGCGAAGCTCTCACTCGCTGTCTGTCTCAGACACACACAACCTGCAAACTGCCGCTGCTCCTCCTCCCTAGCCCCGCCCGCCCCCGTGTAGAGTTTGTAAACAAAGAGGTGCGGCTCCTCTGCTCGAGTCTGTAGTGCACTGCATTCGACCTGCGCTAACGTTAGCTACCTAGCTATCGTTACTGTTTAAACAAAATTACCCAGTCAACTATTCACGTTTAGTAGGCATTGTCTAACGGTATTTAGCCGGCTAGCTACCGATAGCTCCTGATATCAACAAATGATCCAGAAAGTCTAGTAGTTCATGTTCATACCTCAGTTAGCTTGCGTTAGCTGACGTTCGTTTACTGTTCAAAACGAAATGTCCCATTGAACTAAAGTTCTGTCTTAACGTCATCTAGCCGGCTAGCAGTAGCTACAGATAGCTCTTGATATCAATGTCTTATAACATTGATTTAATGCGTATTCGAGCTGAGGGCTTGCTGAATGTGAAACGACCAAAGCACTTAACGTTACCAATGGGGTCCCGCTGCAGCGCCGGAGAATCCTTTTGAGCTGGGCTACTAGAGTACACACAGACAGTGGAGCTGTTTGCAGATAGTGAGCATTTTGACTTGTTGCGTGGTGGCGATGTCTCGCAGTCGCAGATAATACAAGTACAAGTCTAATTATATAATATATATATTTTATAAAAGAAAAAAGAAAAACTTTTTATATAAAATAATTTTTAATTTCTTTTTAATCAAAAACAATCGGTATCGGATCGGTATCGGCCGATATGGATCACGACGATCGGTGATCGGTATCGGTGGCAAAAAACGTGATCGGGGCATCCCTACTTGTAACCCCACCTACTACAGGAGCCTCGGCCGGAGCATCACCCGCAGCCGTGGCAGGCCCCGCGCCTCCCGATCCCGCACCTCGGGAGCCCCGTCTCTCCGAACCACGGTTGTTCAATGGTAACTTCGAGGATTGTGCCACATTCATCATGCAATGTGAGTTGGTTTTTCGTCATCAACCCAGCCGATTCACTTCAAGGGGAGCCCAAGTGGCTTACATGACTAACCTGCTCTCAGGCCGGGCAGCACAGTGGGTTACTGCCTCCTGGGCAATGGGGGCTGATTTCTGTTTTTCCTACCCAGACTTCGTGGCTGAGCTCCGCAGGGTTTTACACCACCCAGCCCGTGGCCAGGACCCTGAAGCTCGGTTGGGCACCTTCCGGCAGGGCAGTGGCGGGGTCACCGACTACGTGCTGGAGTTCAGACTGGCGGCAACGGAGAGCGGTTGGAACGATCAAGCGCTTCGTCTCACCTTCATGAGGGGGCTCAACGACGCTGTCAGGGACCAGCTCGCGACCCGTGAGGAACCTGAGTCCCTCGAGGACCTATTCAGCCTCGCCATTCGCATCGACGGACGCCTCCAGGAGAGAAGAAGTGAGAGAACCCGACCGGGACCTCCAGAGGTTCCCCAGACCCCCCGTACTCGTGATGGTACTGCGGTCCGCCCTGCTCCCAACACAACTGGTGGTTCCTTCCTCTCCCGTTCGGTGCCCGGGGAGGAACCCATGCAGCTGGGACGTTCACATCTTAGCCAAGCTGAACGGGAGGCAAGGTTCAGGTCCGGCCTTTGCCTCTAATGCGGTCGGGATGGACACCGTATCGCCAACTGCCCTACCCGGCCAAAAGACCAGGCTCGCCGGGACCCCGGGAGATCCTGGTGAGCCGTTTTTCTCGTTCCCAGAGCCGTGCACCACCTAGCCGTCTGATGAGCGTCACCCTGGCCTGGGCGGACCAATGGGCCACGGTGGAGGCACTCATTGACTCGGGTGCTGACGAGAGTTTCCTAGACTTCGAGTTTGCTACCCGGGCCAACATTCCACTAGAGGACCTCGTGAGGCCATTGGAGGTGTTCGCATTGGACCAACACCGCCTGGCTGACATCACTCAACGCACCTGTCCTGTCCTGCTCACCATTGCTGGTAACCACGTTGAGAGACTCCAGTTTTTTATCACCAGATCCCCTCTTGTCCCAGTAGTCCTGGGCCGGCCCTGGCTCGCGCTGCACAAGCCCCACATCGCCTAGTCCTCCGGTACCATCAGGGGGTGGAGCTCCTCCTGTCATGCCCAGTGTCTTCAGGCGGCGTCCTGTCCCTCGCCCCGGAGATCCGTTTGTGAGCCGCCTCCGGACCTCTCGACCATACCCCCCGAGTACCACGACCTCGAGGAGGTTTTCAGTAAGTCCAGGGCTCAGGCCCTTCCGCCTCACCGGCCTTACGACTGTGCCATCGACCTCCGCTCAGGGGCTCCCCTTCCCGGCAGCCGCCTCTACAGTCTGACCGTCCCTGAGAAGGCAGCGATGGATCAATATATCTCTGAGTCCTTGGAAGCAGGACTCATTCGGCCTTCCTCCTCCCCTGTGGCGGCCGGTTTCTTCTTTGTTGGGAAGAAGGACGGAGACCTTCGACCCTGCATCGACTATCGCCAGCTCAACGAGATCACCATTAAGAACAAGTACCCTCTTCCTCTCATGAACTCCACCTTCGAGCCTCTCACCCAGGCTACCGTCTTTACCAAGCTGGACCTCCGGAGTGCCTACCATCTGGTCCGTATCCGAGAGGGCGATGAGTGGAAGACCGCCTTCAAGACTCCCAGGGGCCACTACGAGTACCTGGTAATGCCGTTGGGCCTCACCAACGCTCCGGCGGCTTCCAGACCCTCATGAACGACGTCCTTCATGACATGCTGGAGGAGTTTGTGGTAGTATACCTAGACGACATCCTCATTTTCTCCAAGACCCTCGAGGAACACATCCAGCATGTCCGCCGTGTGCTGGAGCGCCTCCTCCACAATCGGCTCTTCGTCAAGGCAGAGAAGTGCCGATTCCACTCCGACTCCGTCGATTACCTGGGCTTCATCGTGGAGAGAGGCTTGACCCGAGCTGACCCTCGCAAGATCCGGGCCGTGGAGGAGTGGCCGGAACCCACCTCTCGGAAGGAGTTACAGAGCTTCCTCGGGTTCGCCAACTTCTACCGAAGATTCATCCGGAACTACAGTCAGGTGGCGGAACCACTTACCAGGCTGACCTCTCCCGCCCTGCCGTTCGACTGGTCCTCAGCGGCGTGTGCTGCGTTCCGCTCCCTCAAGAAGAGGTTCACTTCCGCCCCGGTCTTGCTCCATCCAGACCCCAAGAGACAGTTTATCGTAGAGGTGGACGCCTCAGATACTGGACTAGGAGCTATCTTATCCCAGCGGTCGGCAATGGACCAGAAGGTACATCCGTGCGCCTTCTACTCGCGTCGTTTCCTCCCTGCCGAGAAGAACTACGACATCGGCAATCGGGAGATGCTGGCGGTTGTGGCTGCCTTGGAGGAGTGGCGTCATTGGCTAGAGGGGGCAGAGGAGCCATTTACCATTTGGACGGACCACAAGAACCTGACGTACATCCGTGCTTCCAAGCGCCTCAATGGCCGGCAGGCAAGATGGGCCAGCTTCCTCAGTCGGTTCGACTTCTCGCTGACGTTTCGCCCTGGTTCCCGCAACACGAAGGCCGACTCCCTGTCCCGGTTACACTCCAAGGGGGCTCCAACCACTGAGGACCCGACTCCCATCCTCCCAGAGGCCAGGGTGGTAGGAGTAGTCACCTTGGGCATCGAGGGGGTGGTAAGGCGTGCCCTACGCTTCCATCGCGCTCCAGGCAATGTACCGGTTCATCGTCTCTTCGTCCCCGACTCAGTCCGGTCCCGGGTCCTCCAGTGGGGCCATACCAGCCGGTTCGCCTGCCACCCAGGCGTTCATTGCACGTTCTCCTTCCTGGCTCATCGATTCTGGTGGCCCACCATGAGGAACGACGTCAAGGAGTTCGTACTGGCCTGCGCAGTCTGCGCCCGCAGCAAGGCCTCCCACCAGGCACCCTCCGGGCTATTGCAGCCGCTTCCCATTCCGAGCCGCCCTTGGTCCCATGTGGCGTTGGACTTCGTCACGGGTCTTCCTTCTTCCCAGGGGAACACGTGCCTACTGACCGCGGTGGATCGGTTCAGCAAGGGGGTTCACCTCGTGGCCAACCCCAAGCTTCCCTCGGCGGCCGAGACGGCGGACCTCCTGACATGCCACGTGTTTCGCCTCCATGGGTTTCCCCAGGACGTCGTCTCGGACCGGGGGCCCCAGTTCACTTCCCAGGTATGGCAGGCTTTTTGCAAGGGATTGGGGGCAACGGTCAGTCTTTCCTCTGGTTATCATCCCCAGACTAACGGACAAACGGAGAGGATGAACCAGAGTGTGGAGTCTGCTCTTCGGTGTGTGGCTGCCGAGAAACCCGCTTCTTGGAGCCGTTTCCTTCCCTGGGTCGAGTACTCCATCAACTCCATGGTCAGTTCCGCCACCGGCCTCTCAACTTTTGAGGTATCCCTGGGCTACCAACCCCCTCTTTTCCCTGCACAGGAGTCGGAGGTGGCAGTTCCCTCCGTACAGGACCACCTCGACCGGTGCCGTCGGGTCTGGGAGATCACCAGGACTGCGCTGCTCCGGTCATCGGAGCGCGCCAGTCGTGGGGCTGACCGGCGCCGGGTCCCTGCGCCGACGTACCACCCTGGGCAGAGGGTGTGGCTTTCCGCAAAGGACCTTCCGCTTCGGTCCTCGGCCAAGAAGCTTAACCCCCGGTTCGTCGGTCCTTTTGAGGTTCTGAAGGTACTCAGTCCGGCGGCGGTGAGTCTTAAGCTTCCTGCGTCCATGCACATTCACCCCGTTTTCCATGTGTCCCGGGTTAAGCCTGTCTCTCTCAGTCCCCTGATGCCTCCTGCTCCGGAACCACCTCCTCCCGTGATGGTGGACGGTCACCCCCAGTGGCAGGTCCGCCGGTTGATGGGCGTTCGACGGCGGGGTCGGGGGTTCCAGTACCTGGTGGACTAAGAGGGGTACGGCCCGGAGGAACGGAGCTGGGTCTCCCGCCAGCTCATCGTGGATCCCGGCCTAATCACCGACTTCCATCGTGCCCATCCGGGCGAGCCGGGTCGGGCTGGTCGCCGGGTGGCTCCCGTGGAGGGGGGGGTACTGTGAGGTTTGGTTCGTTCCCCGCCACACGCTCTCCTGAGGTACGGTGCTGATTGGTGCATTCCCCGCCACACGCTTTTTGAGCGATTGCCACTTTCATCACGCAGCTGTCATAGTTTGTGATTAGCGCCCCAGAGGGCTTTATATACCTGGACCTTCCTTCTATCGTTGTCGGCTCGTTCTGGAATACAACTGCATTTGCCTGCTTTTTCCCTGTTGCTGTTCCTGGTCTACTTTCTCTCCAGGACCTTTCTGTGGAGAACCGCTGTTGAGAACCTTGTTCCCCGTTTGGAGCTGTGCCTCGTTTTACCCGCTTTATGCGTTGCGCTTGGGTGAGTGGAACCAAACCCCTCTGGATTATTCTGATTGTGTGTTTTAGAAGAGACACTGAAGATTTCGTTTTGTTTGCACTGACTCAGCTAAGTTGTGTGTTGTGGGGAACACTGAAGACTGTCACTGTCAATTGGTTCTGGACACAGCTAAGGGAGGAGGGAACCACACTGCCTCTGTGTTTTGTTGGACTGTTTCTGATACCTCTCTCTCTCTCCGTTTTCCACCTTGAGTTAAAGCCGGGAGTATCTGCAGAGCCGCTACAACGTCACATGCCAATTCCCCACCGCTATCACCAGGAGGATTCTGCAGAGCCGCAGATGACTCTGCCGAAGGCAGTCTCCATGTTTGTTTGATAATAGTACTTTACCCTTTTTTTGACTCTGTAAATAAATACGCCCTAGTATAGTAACTCTGAACTACCTGTCTGTGCCGTTGCGTTTGAGGTTGGTTACAAACCATAACAATATTACTCTTAGTTCTCACTCAGTGTGCAACAAAGTCCTGATGCCAACTAGGCTTGTTTCTTGCCCGCGACTGTGCTGGAGTGTGACCGCTGAGCGCTGTCAGGGCAGGGCGGATCCCTAAGTCAGGCTCATCTGGAGTGTTCGAAGTGTGAGCCAGACGGGATGCGTTCCATTTATTTCCATCACTGAGCAGAAAGGTGCTTTTGCCAATCTTCTTTTTCACTGTCATTGGTGCTGTCACGATCAGAGCTTGTGTCTGCCAGATGAGGAGCAATCAGCGCGGCTCATCAAGCGTTCCCTACTTCAACTGGCAGAACCCGTCATCCAACGTCGCAGTGTTAAACTGCCTGCCGAGGTATGACGACGCTACCTGAAGACCAGCTGTAACTACCCATATTTATGCTTGTCCTAACCTTCTGTTTCTTGTGCCCCAGGACTTCGCTCCAGCGTCCTTCCACCCTGACATCTCGAGCTCCAGCGTCCTTCCACCCTGACGTCTCGAGCCCCAGCGTCCTTCCACCCTGACGTCTCGAGCCCCGCAAAGAGGACTCCTGCTCGCTCTCAAGCGCAAGACCTGTGTCCTCTCTCTCTCGCTGCCGACAGCTGCACTGGAGTGCACCTGCTCTCATTCTTCTCCCCCCCAAGAACATTATAACCTCCGTGTTGTTCACATTCCTGTTTCACATTCCTGTTATACTCTGCTTGGTTGGGAAGAATAATTAAAGAACCCTAAACCGCTCCATTCTCTCCTCCTGTGTTTTGCTATTGGGCTCCGCAAGAACCCCCCATCCTCACAGGTGCACTGTATCTCGGGTGTGCTTTGGGGACGTGATGTGGTATTCTAATCCTGACTCTCTCCCCCTCCCGAAAAACAGGTGCACGAGCACCACGCATCTGTGTAGCGCTTCATTTTGGCTTGCTTGTTTTGGACCGTTTCTCTCACAGTCTCATCCTGTGCACTCACAGTAGGCTGCAAGGGCAGTACGTCCAGTTTGGTGCGCATTTTACGACCGTAAAGCAGTTCATGTGGTGAAACGCCAGTGGTGGTAATCACTTCAGGGCAGGTAGAGCAAGCAGCCCCAAACTCAGTCATCGACCGGGCACTGAGTGTAGCAGTGATGTGTGCTACTATCTCGGGCTCCACATCCATAGCAGAGTCAGTAGAAGCAGTAATAGTAGCAGCAGTAGTAGCAGCAGTAGTAGTAGTATCCGTAGTAGCAGTAGTATCCGCAGCAGCAGTAGTAGCAGTAGTAGTAGTAGTATCAGTAGTGACGGCGTCCCTGACCGTGAAAGGCAAGCGGCGTAGCTTCTGGTGGACTGGCTTAACAGTAGGGTAAATTTTTACACAATGCACAAAGCCTTTTGCACAGCCAAATGCCGTAGGAGCTGTGACAGTAGTAGCCATCACAGGAGCAGGTGTAGACGGTGTAGGAGTGGAGGAGGGGAGGACAGTAGTTCCACTAATGCAGAGGTGGAGTGCAGTCAACAGGTCCATTCCCAGTAGGGGAGTTCCTTTATCCACGACGTAAAATGTAGCACGGACCATGACATTTTCTCTCCTCACCTGAGCCTGGAGGCACCCCATGACAGGTATGCTAGCATTGGTGTACGACACCAGCCGAACAGTAGGTAGGGTAGTTTCACTGAAGTATTTCTCATAAGTAGACAGTGGCATTATGGATACTGTTGAACCTGTGTCCACAACCAGTCTCAATTCTTGAGCCTGGGTAGCATTGCATACAATCATTTCCACTGTACTCACCGACTGTGTTTTAGCACGGCAGACACAAGCAAAATGTCCTGTTTTCTGGCATAATTTGCAAGTCACTTTAACTGCTGGACATTGTGAAGAGTTCGCCAGGTGGTTCACCGAACCACATCGGTAGCAAGAGCGAGTGGAAGCAGAATCAGTAGCATCAGCAGGTTCAGCTGGACGGTAGCGCTGCCAGTCCCGTTTCTTGAAAGTATTCTGAGACCGCGGCATCACGGCCTGTACTGGAGCCGCACGCTCGGTACTCATAGCTTTAGTGTGGAGTACAGCCGCTTCAAACAGTCACGTATTGTGCAATGCTTTCATGCGGTGCTTGTGCACGCTTTCTGAACGTGTGTCGCTCGACTACTATGTTGATTCTTGGAGTAAAATGTGCATTCAACACTGCCACCGCGTCAGCCACGGAATCACCTGTATTTGGCAATGTGTAGAAAATCCGCTGACCCTCGGTACCAAGGCAATGTAGTCAAGTCAAGTCAAGTCAAGTCAAGAGTTTTATTTGTCACGGCATACAAGTATACAATGAAATGCGGGTGGTCTTGCCCGCAACGATGTGCAATACAGTAGTACCTCGCACGCACCTCCAAGAAAGGAGGCGGAGTTGCTCTAATTTACGACTCTAAGCACAACTTTACATCCGACGCAAACTGTAAGTTTTCCTCGTTTGAGGTGCTCCTGTTGCGTCCCTCTCCACCCAACAGAAAGTGTGGCGGTCTGATTCCTACCTCCACTGCATCCTTTGTAATGGCTGTCCTATACCGCCCCCCAGGCCCTTAGACCCTCTTCCTAGATGAATTTTCAACTTTCATCTCTGAGCTTGTTATGCGCTCAGATAACATTTTAATTGTTGGTGATTTTAACATTCATTCCAACAAAACTCTAGATCCCCTAAATAAGGCTTTTACCGACATCATTGACTCTGTCGGTCTCATTCAAATCGTTGACCAACCCACTCACAGTGGTGGGAACACCCTTGACCTAGTCCTAGCCCGCGGTCTCACTGTGTCAAATTTGACCGTCTCCCCCTATGTCCCTGCTCTCTCAGACCACTACCTCATCAAATTTCAAATTGATCTGACTGTTTCTCGCCCAGACAGTGTAGAATCCTACATGAGCCGTCGTATTAACGCCTCAACTGTCCCAACTCTAGTTAACTGCCTACCAGACACCCTCTCTCCCTTCCTCTCTTACTCTGGCCCCCTTGATCTCTTTACAGACAAACTTAATGCCGCCCTTCGTAGCACGCTCGACATTGTCGCTCCCCTTAAGCCTAAAATTAAACGTGCTCCGCAAAAACTAACTCCCTGGTTTACGAAGGAAACACGCTCCTTTAAAAAGGCTTGTCGCAAACTTGAACATAAATGGCGTTCGACCAAACTCGAAGTATTCCGCCTCGCCTGGAATGATAGTTTACGTAACTACAAAAAGGCACTCTCACTTGCCAAAACCTCATATTTTTCCATGCTCATTAATGAAAACAAAAACAACTCAAAGTTTCTGTTTGACACAGTTGCAAAACTTACGCAGAAACAACCAAGTGCCCTAAACCATGCGTTCTCGGCTAACGAATTCGTGAAATTTTTTACCAAGAAAATTGACCTCATTAGAGATGAAATTGTTGCTTTACTCAACAATCAGAGTCCCTCCCAACCTCTGATGGGCCTTCCCCCTGACTTTGATTCCAGCCATACGCTATGCTGCCTTGAAAACGTCTCACTTAGTGCCCTCTCTAAACTGGTTGGCACGGCTAAACCCTCAACCTGTCTGTTTGACCCTCTTCCAGCAACTCTCATCAAAAAACTCTTCCCAACTCTAGGCCCTGCCCTACTCAATATCTTCAACACCTCCTTGTCTACTGGTGTGGTGCCCCTGGCCTTTAAATCAGCCGTCATTAAACCACTACTTAAAAAACCGAACCTCGACCCTCTAATCTTGAAAAATTACAGACCTATCTCCAATCTTCCGTTCCTATCCAAAGTGTTAGAACGGATCGTCGCAATGCAATTTACTGACCATTTATCAAACAATAATCTTAATGAATCTTTTCAATCTGCCTTTAGAGCCTTACACTCCACCGAAACGGCGGTTACCAAAGTCACAAATGACTTACTGCTCTCTCTTGACTCAAACCTCACTTCTGTGCTCTTATTGCTTGATCTCAGTGCAGCCTTTGACACTATCGATCACTCGATTCTTCTAGTTCGGCTTGAGAATCATGTTGGCATTCGGGGTCTCGCACTAGCTTGGTTTAAATCCTATTTAACTGATAGAACACACTGTGTGGTCTATAATGATTTAACATCTGAGACCCTCCCAGTGCAATGTGGTGTCCCACAAGGCTCTGTCCTGGGCCCTTTGCTATTTTCGATTTACATGCTACCCCTCGGCGATATCATACGCAAATTTGGCATAAACTTTCATTTTTAAGCTGATGACACCCAATTATATATACCTATTAAGCCAAATGATTCCTCCCAACTACAAAACCTTGAGGCCTGCTTGCTTGCCGTCAAAAAATGGATGTCGCAAAACTTTCTACTCCTTAATGCAGATAAAACTGAGATGTTAATTGTTGGCCCCCAAACCACAGAGGCCTGTTTCAGGACATCTCCCTCAATTTTGATACCTGTCATGTATCCCAGAGCTCCACCATAAAAAACCTCTGAGTGGTTTTGTTTCAGATCTTTATCATCAATTACTAACGTCCTCATATGAAACCCTCCACCTAGACTCCATCTGGAGGAGGGATATACCAGACCTGGAAAGTGATTTTGATTGGCAAGAAGCCTGGGAAAATGTTCGACTCACATCAAGGAACCCGGATCATCAACAAATCAATCTTAACTATATTCACAGGACATACTTGACTCCTATAACACTGAAAAAATGGGTCTTATACAAGACTCCAAATGCTCTTTATGTACAAATGGGGACGAGGGGACATTTATGCACATGTACTGGGACTGCCCACCAGTTAAGATATTCTGGAAAGAGGTGACCCAGCAATTATCAAATCTCTTAACTTGGAATATACCTGTACACCCCTCTGTATTACTGCTGAATGATGTTTTTGAGTGTGCAGTACATCCACAGCTAAAGAGATTGGTTTTATCGGGTATCACAGTGGCTAAAAAGCTGATAGCATCACGATGGTTCCAACCGGAAAAAATGTGCCGAAAGGTCTGGATTATTACATATCTCGATGTGATCTATCAAGAAATATCCACAGCAAGAATTTTGGGTCTCAATGAATCCAAAATGACATTGTGGTTAGAAGTGGTGGAGAAAATAAAAGCTAGCATATAATGGTAATGTCTGGTTAGGAGCGAGGGAAAATGGATGGATTATCCAATGGGGGGTCCGGGAGGGGGGGGTACGAGCTGGAGCATATGTGTGTAGGTTTTTAGATAACAGGTATTAAGGGTATATCCTATATAAGACAATTAACTAAAATGTGATTTCATTGGATGTGCACTGTCAACTAATGCTTGTATATCTTATCGTGTTTTGTCATGTTTGTTTATGTGTTTGTTTAAAAAATAATAAAAAAAAAAAAAAAAAAAAAAAAAACTCTGAGTCATTTTTGATTCCTCCCTCTCATTTAATGCACATATAAAAAATGTCACCAAAATTGCATTCTTCCATCTTCGTAATATCGCAAAAATTCGCCCCATTTGAACTCTGGCTGATGCTGAAACCCTGATTCATGCTTTTGTCTCATCACGTCTGGACTACTGTAATGCACTTTTTTCAGGCCTACCTAATTCAAGCATCAAAAATCTTCAACTCGTGCAAAATGCGGCTGCACGGATACTAACTAGAACTAGAAAATTTGATCACATCACACCAGTTTTGTCCGCCCTACACTGGCTTCCTATTCAAGCCCGATCTGACTTTAAAGTGCTACTCCTCACCTACAAAATTTTTAATGGGCTTGCACCGCTCTATCTATCCGATCTCATCTCCCGATACTCGCCCGCTCGTGCTCTGCGCTCACAAAATGCGGGGCTTCTATCGATTCCTAGGGTTAAAAAGAAATCCGCCGGCCACAGAGCTTTTGTCTACCGCGCTTCCTACCTGTGGAACAAATTTACCTGCCGTCATCAGGGGCGCCTGCTCTGTTGAAGCTTTTAAATCCCTGCTTAAGACCCATCTTTTCTCTCTCTCCTTCAACCTACCCTGATCTCACCTGGTCGGGGACTGACCTTTAGATTAATCTGTCTAGTTTAGTTAGGAAGTTTATTTTCCCCCATGTCTGTTTTTTTGCAGCACCACAAACATGGGAACTCTCTAACTCCTCCCCCCCCTTCCCCCCTCCCTCCCCCCTCCCCCCCCCCCCTTCCCTCCCCCATCTCTCTGAGTGCCCATCTCCTAGCGCTGACTAAGGTGATGGATGCCTCAGGGTCTTGGCCAAGATTGCAGTGACTGCTCTACATGCACCACAGAGGCCTTGGATCAGTTACTTACCGTCATCTGTCCGTGGTCCTGTCAACTGATGTGTCAACACGGTTTCATTGCTGGGTTAAGTACTTCTATTCTATTCACATAATATGCTTACTTCATATATCTACTCTATTCACATATATGCTTACCACTTGTATCTATTGCTATGTCCGCCCACTACAATCACATGAGCTGTCTAACGCCTGTCCCGTCTCCCTGTCCCCCTGTGAGTTGCTGTCCTGGAGTGCTGACCGGAGTGTCGCACGTCCAGTGATGAAGGCCGGGAGGATGCGACCCTCTCTGCGTGCCCTCCTGTCTCCGGAGGTCTCGTAGTGGTGACCGGAGTGCCGGACGTCCCGCGATGATGTCGGGGAGTTCGCGACCCTCTCTGCGCCGCCCCCTATCTCCCTGTCTCCGGCTGTCCCTGAGCAATGACCGGAGTGTTGAATGTCCCGTGATTAAGACGGGGAGGACGCGACCCTCTTTGCGCCGCCCCTGTGCCTCAAATAGATTCGCTATCAGCTCTATCTTCAATCTTTCAAAATGTTCAGTTGCTATCGCTATCAGCTCTATCTTTAATCTTTCAAAATGTTCAGTTGCTATTGCATGCACTCATCTGTGTTTCACTACACACTTGAGTGCATGCTTACCAACTGTTAGTCTGCAACACTACTATCACCCACATCTAAGAAGGGAGATCCCCCCTTGAATGGCCCTTCTAAGGTTTCTCTCCTCCACACTGCCTGTGGAGCATTTTCCCCTATTGTTAGGTTTTAGTGAGTTTTTCCTTACCTTCGCATGGGGTATGTCTGGGAGTGCTTGCATTCTTTCATTTATTTGCATTTATTTTAAATTTGTTGGACCTTATGGTGTTCTTGTTCTGTTCTTGACTTATTGTTATGTTTTCTTCTTGACTTGTTTAAAGAAGACTTGTACGGCCCATGGGGACATTAACGTGTGTTGTTGGGCCTTATAAATAAATTTGATTTGATTTGATTTAGTAATAACATATAATAGAATCCAATAGAACAACATTGTGCAATAAACAAGTAACATTGTGCAATAAACAAGTAACATAGTAGGACATATCGGTATATGTACATAAGTTATTTACAGAGCATGGAGGACATGCTAGGTCCTTTGGTAGTGCAATACACTGTTAGCTACGGATGAGGCACTGGGTCTTTCTGTACATGCTAATTTATACAATCTCAGGTTATACTATACTATTTTTAAAGTGACCTTTCCTTAGTGGCCGTAAGTGTGGGCGTGTGCAGCATGAGTGTGTGCTTGCTCATGTTAAAGTGGCTGCTAGTGTGTGAGCATGTACAGTGTGTGTGTCGTGTGTGTGCTCATGTGTGCTTGTGTGTGGAGAGTTCAGTGTTCAAGGCTCTGATGGCCTGGGGGAAGAAGCTGAGCCGAAGTCTCTCTGTCCTAGTAGCTGGTGTTCGCAGGCGTCTGCCTGACCTCAGCAGCATGAACAGGCTGCTGTTGGGGTGGTGAGGGTCTTTCATTATTCTGCAGGCTCTGGATTTGCACCTCTTGTTGTATAGAACCTGCAGGGGTGGTAGTGCAATACCCGTGGTACGCTCGGCTGAGCGCACCACTCTCTGTAGGGCCTTCTTGTCCTGTGCCGTGCTGTTTCCATACCAGGCAGTGATGTTTCCAGTCAAGATGCTCTCTACAGCTCCGGAGTAGAAGGACTGGAGTATCTTCCCAGATACTCTGAACTTCCTTAACTGTCTCAGGTGGTAGAGGCGTTGCTTCGCCTTTTTTACGACTGAGTCTATGTGTGTTGTCCATGTCAGATCCTCTGCGATGTGGACCCCCAGGTACTTAAAGCTGCTCACCCTGTCCACGGTAGCCCTGTTTATCCTCAGTGGTGTGTGTGTCTCCTGCTGTCCTCTCCTATAATCCACAATCAGCTCCTTGGTTTTACCAATGTTCAGGAGCAGGCTGTTGTCCTGGCACCAGCGTTCCAGTACCTCAACCTCTTCCCGGTAGGCCTTCTCGTCGTTGTCCAAGATCAGCCCCACCACCACTGTGTCGTCCGCAAACTTCACTATGGAGTTGGAGCTGAACTTGGCCACACAGTCATGTGTGTATAGTGAGTACAGCAGGGGGCTCAGAACACAGCCCTGGGGGGACCCTATGCTCAGGTTGATGGTGTTGGAGGTCTGACCCCCCACCCTGACCGCCTGGGGCCTTTCACTCAGAAAGTCCAGTATCCAGGCGCTCAGAGCGGAGCTCAGACCCAGCTCGATCAGCTTGTCCACCAGTCTGGTGGGGACTATGGTGTTGAACGCTGAGCTGTAGTCAATGACCAACAGTCTCACATAGCCCCCCTTCTGACGGTCCAGGTGAAAGAGGGTGCTGTGCAGTACTTGGGAGACCGCATCGTCAGTGGACCTGTTTGGCCTGTATGCAAATTGCATAGGGTCCATATCACTGGGGAGGGAGGCACAAATGTGATCCTTGACCAGCCTCTCGAAACATTTCATGGCCACAGAGGTGAGTGCCACCGGTCTGTAGTCATTGAGACCTGCTGGGGAGGGTTTCTTCGGTACCGGGATAATGGTAGACATCTTGAAGCAGGCAGGGACCACTGACTCCTCCAGGGATCGATTAAATATGGTGGTGAACACAGGGGCTAGCTGGTTAGCACAGGACTTAAGTATGCGTCCTGTTATTCCATCTGGGCCAGCAGCCTTTCTGGTGTTCACCTGCATAAATGCTCTTCTCACACTGTGTACCATCAATGAGAGAGCGTCCCCGCCCCCCCGCAGATGCCCCCCCCCCTCCACAACAGCCGGCGCGCCAGTGACGTCACTATCCGTTGAGCTAGCGGCGCCGCTGTTTGCACCAAACCGTGCGTAGAAGGTGTTGAGCTGGTCCGCGAGGGAGGCGTCGTCGCTCCCCATTGAAGGGTAGCTCTCTTCCGAGCTTCGGACCAACCGTTTCCAGTCGCATTTATTACCAGCATGTAATTCTCGAATATCTGGTGCCAAGTCTTAAACGGCATGGTAGGTTCTCCAGGGCAGGTTAAGAACGACGTCGGAGAAGCTACATGTAGATTAGCCATTTCTCCTACAGTAAAAACGTCCGTTAAAAAATTCCCCGGTTCAACTTCCTCGTCGCCAATTGTTATGTTGTACGTACGTAGTATTTTGTATGTAGGTAGAGGTGTAGTAATAAGACTCAGGAAGCAGGTTACTCTTTTAGCCTTTTAGTTAAGCAGGTTAAGGTACGAGCATGGTACAGCATGTTCTCTCATCATCAAGCAACGTGTACTCTTCTTCTCACTTCCTGTAGCCATAACATGGCATTGTATCAACTACGCCCCATAGTGGAGACTCTTGGGAAGTACAGCTTTCACATGCATTACAGAACACAACAGCGCCAAAGTACACATTACCACCCCCGACCTCTGGGGGCTCTAGCTCCGTCAATCATTTGGCAATCTCAAAAATCTTTCGACAGGGTTGTAGCCAATGAGTGTGGCTTTCCAATGATACCCCATGATATGATAATTGGCGATCTAATATGGTCTCTATTGATCGATTTATGATAAAGAAAAACAGGTTTTTTAAGACAGCCTCTCCATGCGTTGGTGAATCCGGGTGTAATTATCGTCGAGTTTCTCTTATGACATTCCAAGGTGGTCGTCGTAAGAGAAATCCTATGGCAATGTTGGTGAATGAGAGTGGGATGTCCGATATTATCGGCCTACTGATATTATTGGCCGATGTCGGCATTAAAATGTGATATCGGAAATATCGGTATCGGTTTTCAAAAAAATTTTTTTTTTACATTTCTATAGAAATGATGTCCGATATTATCGGCCTACCGATATTATCGGCCGATATCGGCATTAAAATGTGATATCGGTTTATATCGGTATCGGAAATTAAGAGTTGGACAATATCGGTATATCGGTATCGGTAAAAAAGCCAATATCGAGCATCCCCATTGTTGGTAATTCTAGCCGGTTAGGGTCCTTTTCACCCTGTTGAGTACCTTTTCACCCTGTTAGTCACCTTTTCTTATAACTTAACAACTATGTTAAATGTTTTACATGTTTTTATGTTAATTTGCACCGTTGAAAAGGATCAACAGCATACATGTTTTTTATTAGGCAAGATTGTTTAATTATTTACCATTTTGAGTAAATTGGGTGCATACATGTGATTGTTCTGAAAAATAAACAAATGTTCTACTCCACAATTCTTGTTTCATTATTATTCAAATAAAACCATATATATGATGGAATAAGGGACACATAAGAATTACATAAGAAGAACATAAGGTGTAAGAAAAGCTAAGTATTGTTGAATATTTACATTAATACTTTGCAATAGCTATGTATATTTCCCTAACAGGGTGGAACTCTCTCACGGACGATGGCTGAACAATCCACCCATAATTAGTATTATTTAAGTGGTCAAACTGATCACAGCTGCGATGGCCACAATGAGATACGTCACTCATTGACAAACTTGAAAGCGCATTCCCGTTTACTTCATTTGCATACAGACACACATCCGGCAGCTCCTTATAAAGCCAGCCAACAGAGCCGTGTGCAAATTAAATCCCAAAAATTATGAGTTCGAAGAGAGAGGCGCACCTGCAGGAAAACGTAGAGCTAATTACAGCAATGCAGAGATGGAAGTACTCCTGCTGGGAGTGGAAAGGAGGAAATTAATATTATTTAGTAGTGTCAGCACAAACACACGCGCGTACTGTATAGTCTACGTGCGTAATTAATGAACGCAGTAGGCTTATATTAATATTCTAATGACATCTCCACAGAGTCGTTGCGCACCTGTGTCCCACAAAAGGGTGCTTGGCATGTTGGTTGACATCGACCTGCATTAAATGTAGTAAACTGCCATGAGAAATGTAGGAAATGTGTACGCGGTGCTAAGCTTGACTGAAACCTCAAACGATTGCGGACATGCCGTGCAGAGTCTGGTCCGCTCTCGCCCGACTCTGTGGAGATGTCACGCTAAAATGTGTACTGTACGTACTGTACTACTAAGATAAGATAAGATGATCCTTTATTGATCCGGGTGTCAAAGCAGCATGGGTGGGGGGATACAGGGTGTGGGATGCATAGCTTCAAAGTTCTATACACTATAGGTACACTTAAAGTATATAGATACAAATACAATAATATAAAAAAAAGTACAAACTATAGAGATAGTCCAGTGATGAGAGTCCAGTGATATGAGTCTCTAGTGCAAAATACAAGATAGTCAGTACGGTGATATGAGTCTCTAGTTCTCAAGTCCTGAGTTGTGACAGTGATAGTTCTGGCAGCAGATCTGACCGCCCAAGCTACTATAGGGCAGCACAGTATCTGTGATCTCCTAATAAAACAAGTCATTAGAATAATATAAGCCTACTGTTCATCTATTACGCAGGTAGACTATACAGTACAGTACAGTACATTTATCTGATTTATTTATTTATTCAAAGTAATTTGCAGTGTTTGTGTAGTGCTATTATTTATTTTCGGACATCAAATGCGTCGTTGAGGCATGACTTTAAATATAAAACGTAATTTTCTATCGTACAAATATTGTCATATTTATTTTAATTATGATTAATTAATTCCAAGGAGGCCTGTAGAGTTGACATGAAGGAATCACTATGATTCCTCCCAAATAAAGCCCTTAAGAACACGGCGCACACCAGTCTGTGAACTTACGACTGCTATTCAGGGTCCTAAATCCTGCTCTTAGTTAGGGCCGAATCCAAGACAAGGGGCGGTTGGTGAATCCCAAAATCGGCCAGAAAATGTCTTAAGTGGCGCTAAGACCAAGATTTGTCAGATATTTTGTCCTAAGTCCGTTGGTGAATGAGACCCAATGTCTATAACCTTCGGACATCCACAGCCAACTTTCAACATATTTACATACAAGTCTCTATGTACAACTGTCTATGTCTGTCTTATATCTCTGTCTGTCTTTGTCTGCCTTTCTATCTGTCTCTGTCTGTCTTTCTACCTATCTCTGTCCGCTTTTCTATCTGTCTCTCTCTGTCTATGCCTCTGTCTCTTTGTGTCTGTCTGTCTGTCTGTGTCTCTCTCTCTGTTTGTCTCTGTCTGTCTGCCTGTGTCTTTCTTAATTTGTCTCTGTCCGTCTGTCTTTCTCTGTTTGTCTCCATCTGTCTTTCTACCTATCTCTGTCTGTGTCTGTCTCTCTCTTAAAACCAGATTCTCAAACATAAACATAAAGACGGACAACACGCTCATCACAGACAAGCTGGATGTAGCCAATTACTTAAACATCTTCTTCACAAACATAGCCACAACACTGGTAAACAAACTACCCTCCCACTCAGGGCATTATGGGGTAGAACACATAGTAGCATACTACAAAAACCTAGGGGTCCACAAAGACGACTTCAAACTTGAAATGGTAACAACCGATGAGGTACTCAAAAAAGTGACCCCTCTGCACAAAAAGGGCAGAAAATTAGACCCAGGCAACTACCGCCCTGTTTCTATTCTTACCTCCATCTCGAAAGTCATGGAGAAAATAGTCTTCGAACAGGTCCAAAAGTACCTGGCGGAAAGAAATCTAATCTACGAATTCCAATCTGGCTTCAGAACGTCCCACTCCACTGACACATGCCTCCTCTATTTGAACGACCACATCAAACAAGAGGTGGACGCGGGCAAATACTGTGGCATGGTCAAGCTGGACCTACAAAAGGCCTTCGACACTGTCAATCACTCCATTCTGATTGACAAGCTAAAAGCAATTGGTTTTGATAGCTTATCAGTGAGCTGGATGCAATCCTACCTGGAGGGGAGAGAACAGATGGTAGAGGTAAACGGTACTCTATCCCCCCCCCCTCACAGTGAGCTGTGGTGTTCCACAAGGAAGCATACTAGGACCGCTACTCTTCCTAATTTATGCAAATGCATGTCGTCAGCCTGTGACTGCAACTTGTTCCTGTTTGCGGACGACTCAGCCCTGCTGGTCTCTGACAAGAACAAGTTGCAGGTTGAAAAAACCCTCAGCTCGGAACTAGGCAAAATCTGCATATGGCTCGCTGATAACAAACTATCATTACACATGGGCAAAACAGAGTCCATTCTCTTCGGTTCAAATAACAAACTCAGCAAGACCGACGGCTTCTCAGTTGCAGTGGGTGACAATATTGTCACAAGTGTAGCAGGGTGGATTATCCCTGCTTCGTGGGAACGGTTGCTGGCAGACACAGTAGAACTCTGTCTGACTGCACCCTCGTCTTTGGGCCTGGGGCGTCGACCGGAGGCTGGTAGTGTGAGTGGATGGGGCCCGGGATTTACCAACCTGGTCTGGTACTCTGGTCTTCCTTCCCTGTAGCAGGGCGGTCAGCAGTACTCCCCAACACGCTCCCACTCCCCCCAGTTGCTCCTTAAACCCTCCCACACCTAGTGACTGAATTGTAATTAAATACTCTGAGTTCCCCCCGCAAGCAGTACCCTCCCTCAATGACCCTAGAAACCTTACAATGAAGAGGGAAAGGTGGAATAGGAAAGGGTTAATTATATTAACGTTACCCACACCAAAAGGATTGTCAACCGGCCCATGGATAGACACACACACAAATCTCCCATCCGATTCTTTAATGTTATGTACTGGTCAGTTACAATGATCTACTACTAGTGGCCAATTGGACGGAAGTCCCACTATAGTACCGTTGGTAACTCCATACCTCATAAACACGTATATTATACACCCACCTCTGGGTTAATATCAGGGATAATATACTTCACTGTGTTTGGCTCATCACCCACGTCTGGGTCTTCACCCTGTATAATACCTCAAAAGGCTTTAATTATACGGCCAGAATAATACCTCTCTAGGCTTTATTTATAATACACCAGGTCTGTAACTTCCCCACAGGGAAAGGGTTAATTGGATGGGGAAATATTATTAAACACACATGTTATCACACTCAAAGGAAAGGAAAGAAAACAAACGTGTGGGCCCACTAATACCTTGCAAAAGCCCTATTCTAATGCCGGCATATATTGTTTGGGGTCTGTAGTTAGCAACGTTAACTTCGCCCGCAGGCCGCACCACACTGTGTAACGTGCAATAGATCCTGGGCACGCGCCGCTCCACCACCGTCCGGGTGGCAAGATGGCGTCGAACGCTCTCGTCGCAGGTGCTAGCAAGCGGGGCTGGAGCAGGGGCAGTGGTGGGTTGAGAGCGCGTGCTGTGTGCTGGCGACCTCTGCTGGACGGGACGACTCCCGTGCTGGCTGCTCCCAGCCGGTGCAGAGCTGATGCAGAACGCCGGTGAAGACAGCTGCTGACGGCCGGAGCAGACTGTTTGTAGGTCCACGCACGTATCTGGGCTCGCACTCTATACCGGCACAGTAACTGCTATAACCCGACTACTAAGGACTCAGATATGTTATTAGCCGCACGCTACTTATACCGCACACAGTAACTACTATAACCCGATAATGTTAGTACCTTGTTCTGTACCGTTTGCTCACACACTATCGCTGGTACTTCTAGGATGTCACGTCAACTAGCAAGTACTTCCTATCACCCGTCACTATTCCACGGGGCCCTTCAACGTAACTTCTGCAACAGGGCTCTTCCAGAGCCCACGCCCGTTGCGACTGTTCGTGGTCAAGTTCACTGCCGAAGAGAGCGTCTCTCTCCTTCCGCTCCCATATATCTCCTTCCATCTCTCCCCGACACTCTCCGCCTGCCACCGCCCCCTGCTGGTCGCCTACTAGCTCCACAGGGAAAAGGACTGTAGGATAGAATCCAGTAATGCCGTTTATAATCCATACTCCAGTGATAGAAGAAGGAGACGCTTGTGTCATTGTTCGTGCGAATATCAATGAAACTAATTAGAATGTCTTGGTGCAGAAAGAGGAGATAAAAAGGCAAGTCAACAGTTCTGAATAATAAACAATATTTTCAGGCTGCTACACAAGGAAAGACGAAATTACCTACCTGGGTTCCATCCTAGAGGCAAATCTTTCCTGTGACAAAATGGCATCCAATGTAATAAAAAAAGTCAACCAACGAACTAGATTCTTGTACCGGATCTCCTCTCTGGTAAACAAGAATACCCTGAAGACTCTGGCAGGAGCACTCATTCAAGGGTACTACGACTATGCGTGCACCTCATGTTACCAAAGCACCTCAAAGGTGCTTGAAACAAAATTACAAACATCACAAAACAAACTGGTCAGACTACTACTTGACCTTACCCCCAGAACCCACCTCACCCCTGCCCACTTTGACAACCTAGGATGGCTTAGAGTAGACGACAGAGTATAGCAACTTGCAATGGGCCTGGTCTACAAGATACACTATACGACTAAGGTACTCATGTACATGTCAAAATACTTCCCAAAGGTCAGTGAATACCACAACCACTACACCAGAGGAAGCTCAACAAATCATGTTAAACCCAGATTCGGCTCAAACAAGGGACTAAATACGTTTCGCAATTATGCCACATCAATGTGGAACGCCCTATCCAAAGCTGTAAAGGAATGTGAATCCCTACCCACATTCAAAACCGCTCTTAAAGAGCACCTACGGGAGGCTGCAATTCGAAACTGGCCACCGTAAATGCCCAAAACCCTCCTAATAGACAGTCTCCTCCCCACCGCATGTATATATTCCCTCCATGCCGTATGTATATCTCTCTCCCACCCACCCATCCCCTCCTAATGTACAGTCCCCTCCCCATCATATGTATATACTCTGTCAGGATCTAGGGGTAACAGTACTATATATTTGAATACCGTTTATGTCACAAATGTATCAGTACTAAATACCTATATGTCCCTATGCCATAAATGTCATGTATGTTGTGTATGTCATAAATGTCTATATGAATTGAAAATGGGGGACCCTGATGGAAACAAGACAAACGTCTTTCTCAGGTCTGCATCCCCTTAACAATTGTGTGTATTGAGCCGTACTGTATTGTACCCATTCTGCAATCTGTTAAATAAAGTTTTCATTCATTCATTCATTCATTCATTCATTCATTCATTCATTCATTCATTCATTCATTCATTCATTCATTCATTCATTCATTCATTCATTCATTCATTCATTCATTCATACATTCATTCTCTGTTTGTCTCTGTCTATCTCTGTCTCTCTCTGTCTGTCTGTCTCACATTCTTAAATTTTGTTTCAGGTAAGTATGACAAGATTTCAGGTAATTGGGTAAGTATAGGATACTTTGTATTATGTTTCAGGCATTCTATTGTCTTAATAACTGTAATTCATTGCAATACTTGTCTACATTTTAGGTAAGTATACTTCAATCCATTTAAGGTTTTCGTTACATTAATCTCTCTGCCTGTCTCTGTCTACACTGTCCAGATAGATTCCTCAACGCATCTCCATGTTGCTATATCTAATTGCGCCAACATCTAATTGCGGTCTATCTGTATGTCGTGTATGTCATATATGTTACGATGAATTGAAAATGGGGGACCCTGATGTAAACAAGACGAAAGTCTTTCTCTGGTCTGCATCCCCTTAACAATTGTATGTATTGAGCCGTACTGTACTGTACCCATTCTGCAATCTGTTAATAAAGTTTTCAATCAATCAATTCAATCAATCAATCAATCAATCAATCAATCAATCAATCAATCAATCAATCAATCAATCAATCAATCAATCAACCTTTTGTTTAGTGCTTGAGGCTCTTTAATCGGGCCTGACTGTCAACATACCAGTATCTTATCTTATAGCTTTTGCCTTCTGGAGATGAATGTCCCTCCCTCTCAAAGAGTGTTGTCAATGGTCCTCGTTCTCAAACTGACATACCGGTACATAAAAGTTACCAAGGAATTCCTTCGTCACTCGATTTACATACTTATTCGGCATTCTCAAACGGTAAATGTAAATGTAAAAAGTGATTTCCTTTTCTCTATAAGGTGGAGATGAGGCCATTGTTGGTACTTCCGGACAAAGTTTCAGAGTAACAGCCCTGTGCCAGCTCTGAGGAAAGAACAGGTGCAGGGCAAACAGTCCAAAAATGAGCATGTTACAAGACTTAGTTATATATAGCCAACCCATGTTGAGTGTAGATTCGGCTAGCTGCTTGGACCTAACATTACATGTACTGTATGTGAATAGCTAGTGACATTGTTATATTAATAGTGCAACAAGGAGAAGTCATGTATGCAAATGCAATACATGTTTTACTGTTGTTGCATTGAATATGGCACGGCTGACGTATAAATGATTTAGAAATTAATTTGCTGGCAGAATAATATGTTCATCTGCTTAGTTTACACCACATTAAAATAGCCTTGTCATACTGTAAGAGGGATGTTGTTACTATTATATTGAAGAGTGCTGTTGTGACTTTATGGAATGAGTTTTGGTGACTACTTACCGTAACCTATGTGGAATGGAGTAATGCTTTTGACTATTAGACCTATCTGTGATCTATGTGGAATGGAGTGATGTTACGATTATTAGGCCTATATGGGATATCATGGTTTTGCAACTCATCCCAAATGTAATAACATGATTAGGTATGTGAATCATGTGGAAATAACGTCAGCATTTTGCCATGTTTGGTGAATATGTTTTATCCCAGTCCAGCGCTGTGGTCTGTACATGACTCAAAGCACAGGAGCTTTAGCATTAAGAAGGCTCTGTGACTTGCATGAGGAGAATATATGCCAGAGGGAATAGTTCAAAGTATTCCAATGAATAACTGCTGTTTCACCGCCACGGTCAGACAGCCTCATTGGTTGATGGAAATGATAGAGGTTGGGGGAGCAAGGCTTTACTTATAGTATGACACTGTTGTGACACTCTACTCACACACGTTATTTGTGTATCACTTCACTAGTTACACCACAATTAAGGCTGGCCTTAAGACTTAAGCCCCTCCCTCCCTCTCTCTCTCTCCCTCTCATTCTCAGGTGATTATTGACATCAGCACATCAGAGAGAGAGAGACAAAGTTGAAGAGAGACCACAGAGACAAAGTACAGAAACGGCAGCCTGTGTAATGAATGACCTGGCTGGCAGTTGACTGGTGCAGCTTGTAGCTTAGGCTCTCTCAGAAAGTGAAGCATAATACATACAGCAGCCTACATTTAGTCTGACGAATTAATTACTTTCATTCATTTTTATCTGCATCTCATTCCTCCATCCCCATCCTCCATGTGGTTAAATGCAAACAGCAAATGTAAAAAGCTGTGGTATTTTTCTATGAGGTGGAGATAAAGTCAATGCTGGTGCTTCCCGGCAGGGTTCCAGGGACAGGTGCAGGACATACCAGTCTAAAATGAGCTTGCTGTAGGTTCGGCTTGTATTATTGTAACGTTTGAGGTTTTGCTCTCCTCAGGGAGCAAAGCCCTAGCGTTACCTGGAGGTAATTTACCTGTCTCTCTGCCCTAATTGCATTCATTAGCACCTGGTGTGTCTAGTTACGGTGGCTTTATATGCTCTTCCGTGTTACTACAGACACCATGAGTCGATCAACAGACTGCCTGTGAGTAGTGCCTATGTGAGTAACACTTATCGCTCCTGCCATGGAGAATAAGTCTGTTCGCCATTTATATTAATTGCCGTGTCTTTTCCTTATCACTTGTATGACTTTATTGTGTGCATATGCAGCACCGTCGCCTGACGTATTTCTTTAGTAACGTGTTTTGGAGACATCGTTTTCTCCCCTTTGCTTTCCCCATTTATTGTATAGAGAAGTTTATGTGTTTGTGATCTAACGTGTTTTTGGAGACAGATGTATCTCCCCTTTCATTTATACGCCCTCATCTGCGTGTACCCTTTTTATACTCTAAATAAAAGAGGAACTTTTGTTGAAAACCAACACCTGCCTCTCGTCTTATCCGTTCTGCACTGCACCTGGGTCCTACACACCTACCACCTCGTAACAATTATACTATTCAGATGCTTTGGTTGTGTTTTTATTTTTACCCCTCCAAAATGTGCCTACATCAGCACAAGACATAGCTTGTATAAATAACACTCCACAACTTTCAGAAAACTCCACAGTTCTCGTTTACTCACCGCATTGAAACTCTCATGCGAGAAGAATGAAGCTTCTATTATTCTATGATAAATAACTACTGAAGCTTCGAAGCCCTAGAAATGGTAATCGGGACAGCCCTAGTTATATTTCGTTCTTGCTTCATGTTCTGCTCTGCTGGGAATTAACCTCATGTCCATATGTATCACTGAAAGCTTTTGCTACATGCACCTCCATTTGCCCGGCCACGCCCATTTCCGGTTATTAGCCGTGCTCTTCCTTCCCTCATTTTTCATTTCGGAAGTGTTTGGCTACAGGCGCACTTTAAACAGTGGAGAGAAGGAGGAAGAGTACATGGAACCGCAGGGTTCGATTCCCTTCGGTTCTGCAGAAGAACTGGTGCCAGAGAGGACCTTGCGCTCTCCTACCATCACATCCGAGAGGGTTACATGGAGGGGGCGGGGGTTTCTTCTTTGATGCCTCGCTGACAAGAGTCTGGGTTCGATTCCCCGACGTCAAATGATGAGAGGCCTCGTCCTAATACGCGAGGCGTAAACACGGAGGAAGAAGCAGCGTGTAATCATTTCCCTAAATGTGTTTTGTGTATACCTCGAACGAGTAAAAGCGTAACTGGGTGAATGGAGCCGCAGGGCTCGTGTGACCAAGTTTTAGACCAACGTGGACCCTGGGCTCACGGTTGGTAGCTAGCTATCATGTTTTGGTTTTTCTAAGCGATGACGCGTGCATATGGCCATATGCTTGCCTATGTTTCGCTTGTAAAAACAACACGCGGCTAGAGACACTCTTTTTCACCTCGTATGTCTTTTCACTTTACGTGAGGTTGGTTGGGGGGGGGATATAAACCATTCCTTTGGGTGTGTTATATCAGTTTGGTGAAATTCTGACGGTGCGTGTGATGAGGAGGTGGCGTAAAACAAGCGCTCCCATCAGGGGCGGACTGGGACACAAATTCAGCCCGGGACATTCAGACGCACCAGCCCACACACCGGCCCACGCACCGGCCCACGCACCGGCCCCGAAAGCGGCCCACACAACGGCCATTATGAAACACTCGTCAAGGTATTAAACAACCCAAGGCTGTGGCTAAGGAGTCAACATCAGGGAGACCAAATCTACACCCCGCCCCTAGATGTGCACGCACGCACGCACACACACACACACGCACACGCACACATACACACACACAAGAGAGAGAATAGGGATACGGTATGTGTCAACTTATGCAAAACACGCCCCTTTTAGGAATTTGGAGCGTTCTGATTGGCCGAGAGGTTTAAGGGGGCGGGACTTAGCTGTATGTCATACCTTATAAGGGCATATATCAAAGTTTGATGGATTGTAGCCACGCCCCCTTTTTGAGATGATTTATGACCCCCTAGGGCTTCTCTGATTGGTCTAGGATGTAAGGAGGCGGGACATCCGGTTTTGAGGGAGGGACATCCGGTTTTCAAAATAAAAGTTTTATTTTTTTTCAAAAAAAAAAGTCTTTCAAAATAAAAGATTCAAATTTTTTTTAGATTCAAAAGTTTTTTTTATTTTCAGATTGTATGTATTCCATGGTTTTCACAATATGTATTTCTGTATTTCCAAACGTTTTCAGAATATATCTTCACAATTAAGTTTTACAAGGTTGAATACATTATGTGTATTCCAAAGTCTTAAGAATTTGTGTATCTTCAGAAAGTGCATTTATTTCAAATGGTGAGTGTATCTTCAGAAAGTGCATTTATTTCAAATGGTGAGTGTATCTTCAGAAAGTGCATTTATTTCAAATGGTGAGTGTATCTTCAGAAAGTGCATTTATTTCAAATGGTGAGTGTATCTTAAGAAATACCCTCTCTCAAATGTCTCTCAGTAGACTGAATATTTCTCCCTCTGTCTAACTGCAGCTTCTCTGAAAATTCTGATAGTGACATCCCCCGTAGATGTCATAGGAGGCTGGAGAATGACTACGGCCAATGAGATGACTCAAAACCATCTGCCAAAAGCAGATTTATGACTCTGCGACTTCCCGTTTCTGTAGAAAAACGGCCCCCAAGGTGTCTGTGTGTGTTTTCTTAAGGCCAGATGCCAAATGTCACAATCTTTAGATAATTGTATTCCAAATTACAAATGTAATGTGTCTAATGTGTTTAAGCAAAAGTCTAAATAAATGTAAAATAAATTGTTTGTATTCCAAATTACAAATGTATGTATGTATATTAGTTTCATGGATAAAGACATAATCTTTATACACTTGTGTTTAAGCAAAAAGAAAATTACAAATGTAATTTGTAAAATTAAAAGTGCACCATTACATTAGCATGCAAGGGTCTAGGGTTTGAATATTTCGTTAATACAGGTGTTTTATATTATACACATTAATTATTTTAGAGTTATTATTAAAAGAGTTGGGCTGAAAATATAAAGTACAGAAAAGATCTATGTGTGTCTGTGAGGTGTGTGTCTCTGATCGGGGGTGTGAACAGGGCTCTCTTAGGTGCTAAAACACAGCATGAGGCGTGAAGATTAGGGCACATGCATACTTGGAGTAAAAAATTTAAACTCAACACACATTTACAGTCATCATTCAAATGGTTTATATCTTTTGTAACATGTACAAGTAATGTACAACATTATACTCATAGCATATTTTTAGTTCACACAATGTTTTCACACATATTTTAAAAGATTTCCCCATAAACAGGCTATTGTCCTAATAAACTAACCTACACTTTGATGAATATTGTTACACCGCTAACAGAGATGTATTATAATTATAATTTGGATAAAAACGTCAACTAATTGACTAAATGTAAAAGTAATACCAACTATTTGACAGTTTGGGTGGTGATTCTTATTTTCTTATTTCGTAAGACTAAAATTAAAAGGCTACAGATCATAGAAAAACGTATGTCTTGTTTACATCAGAGTCCCCCTTTTTTCAATACATCCAGACATTTAGGACATAGCAGATTTACAAATACAACACTGTTTGTGAAAACAGTCCAGAAAATATCTGTCCAAGCTGTTTTAACTGTTTCAACCATCTTTAATTAAGACTTATTTTGGATATAGATCACTTCAAGGCCTGAATGTCCATACACTGTAGCAATGGTAAGCATGCATTTTCAGGTCAACTTCCCTTACCAACATGCACATCTAACCCCTCTTTTAATGTCACAGTAACCTGAAATAGCACAGAGTGTGGGGAAAAAGCCTTATTCAAAATAAAAAAACTTTGAAACTGTACCCATTCTCCAATCTGTTAATAAACTTTTCAATCAATCAATATATGATTAGGTATAAAAGTTAAAGACATGATAGATTAGAGTTGGGGCGAAAATATAAAGTGCTGTAAATATCTATCTTTTTGAGGATCTGGGTGTGAAAGGATCTGGGTGCTGCAAGGAGGTGTGAAAGATTAGGGACCAAACAACCTCTGTATATTTGCTTGTAATACTCTGCATTTACTCTAAACAAAACTAATAAAGTCTGTATTACAGCTAACTCTTTAAGTTTCAATAGTTTGGATTTAATACATAATTCATTGGTATGTTCTCTTGAATCTACATTGTGAACTATTCTTACTGCTCTCTTCTGTAATATAAATAAGGGCTTTATGTTGCTTTCATACGTGTTACCCCACACTTCCACACAGTAACTCAAATATGGTAGGATGAGTGAACAATATAATATTCGCATAGAATTATAATCAAACACATTCTTTGCCTTGTTCAAAACAAAACACTCTTGGCTACCTTATTTTTTTATGTACATTATATGTGGCTTCCATGTCATTTTCTCATCCAACATAATCCTTGGATTCCTTTGTCAATACATAATGCCACATTGTCCTTCTTTCGATTAGTAAATATCATACATTTCGTTTTTCCAAATTTAGGGATAGCTTATTGTTATTAAACCATATCTTAAGTTTACACATTTCATTTGTAATTTGGAATACAGAAATTTGTATCGACAGCAAATAAAACAAATTGCAATATGTTTGACACTTCACATATATCATTAATATATAAAATAAAAAGTATGGGCCCCAGGACCGAACCTTGAGGGACAACACATTCAATATAGTTGGCTCCACCTCAAATGTAATGTTCAGAAAATGTGTATTTTTAGGTCTTTGCTGTTGCTGTCATTTTGACCATCTAGCTAAAAGAGGGGTCAATGATCGCAAATGAATACATGGTAAAAAGGTCTACCAATTGTCATGCAAGAATGCACTTCTAATATGTTACACACTAGTAATTCAACCATAATATTTCCAAATAGTATTGTTCTAAACAGTGTATTACAAATACAGTGTATTTGTAGCTAATGTAGACAATAGGCAATTATATAATTGTCACCTGAAAACATATTGTTGTCTATTTTCAAGATAGCTACTTAACCAGTTCATCGCCACCCCTCTCACACCCCATGTTTGTAATTTAGAAATTAAAATGTGATGATCAATCGTATCAAATGCTTTTTTAAGTGTATTTCCTATTCCTATTGTGTAATTCCTTTCATCCACGGTTGTGGTTATTTCTTCACATATATTCATTAAGGCTAAGGCTGTTGATCGATTTGCCCTGAATCCATACTGACTCTCACTCAGAATCTAAGAATCTAAGAATCATGAATCAAGAATCTTGGAAAATTGTGAAAGCAAAGACACTGGTCTGTAGTTGGTAAAACTGTGTTTGTCCCCAGATTTAAATAGAGGAATAATAATTATTTGAAAAAATTAATAGAAATTTCCCACAGGGATAAGGTTTATCTTATCTAAGGGTGCTACTGTTTAATAGTGTATAGGGACATAGTGTGTAATAGTGTAATATTGTCATAGGGTAGTCCTAGTATGTAATAGTGTTATATAGTGTAATATTGTGCAAATGTGTAATAATGCAATAGTGTAATAGTGTGTAATAGTGTAATAGTTTAATACATTATTTTGTTTCCTCAAACAGACATGTTCATGTAACTTGCATCAATCCAGTTTTCAGTCACCTTTTCAGTCACCTTTCAGCCAACTGTGTTGAAGATTTGTAGCATGGTCCTAGGATAAACATAAATTATAGACATAAATTATCTAAAATCATGAAACAGGTCGATTTTTAGTAGATTTAATCAATAGTCAGAAGGATAATGCTATTTTAGTCAAGGGTTGAGATATATCACCCCCATGACACATCCCTATTTTGTAAGACAAACAGTTTGATGTTGTAATTTCAGTGATTAGGCTCGCTTGCCTGTATACATTTTTATCAATCTGCTTTTGGTGTATTTTTTAGGTGTTTGGTTATGTTTTTATCTGTCATTTTGATCAGGTCTAGCTAAAAGAGGGGATTTATGATCTCAAATGACTAAGGTTTACCAATTGTCATGCATGAATTTCAACTCTAACGTGTTACATAAGTAAAACAGACTATTTGCAAACACCATTGTTCTAAAACAGTGTATCTACTATAGACAGGTTGTATTTATATTTTAACTAAATGTAAAAAAACATGAGAACACAATCCTAGTGAATTCTGAATTTGATGTTTATTGGTTGAATGTCAAGGATAAACATAAATTATAAAACATCTAAAACCATGAAACTGACTGATGCACTTAAAACAGACATGTCAACATAGTTTTTTTTTACCTGTTTGCATAATGATAAGGTATAAAAACAAAGTGCTTCAATACAAATGTATTTTTTTTGAAGTTTAGTAATATCAACCCCCAAAATGTATTTTCTTTTAACCTGATCTAAGGTACATTATACAACTCATGTATGAATTACTTTGCAACGTCTCGTTTTTTTTTATCCCCCCAGAGTTTTATGCTCTCAATATTATGGATATGCATTAAATCCTACACACGATAGGAAATATTCAATCAACTCAAAGATGATGGTTCTAAGGTAAATAAAATGTAATTCAGTCAACATAGTTAGTGTATAGTATGGCTAAACATGTATGAAAGTTGTTGATACAATATTATAATTCATAATTCATTTCAAAATTATTACAGGCGAGGTTGTTTGATTTTTGTCCCGATGATTGAAGGAAATTCATTTTTAAGAACTATTTAACATGAAATATCTTAAAGATGTATTTTTATTCATTATAACCATGAAAATAATGCAATGTTAGGTTTTACCGTGATTTTAGTGTTCACAGATAGGAATGTATCATTCACATTCAATTATCCAAATGTACTCTGAACAGACTTGTGAAGTTAGAGGTAATGTATTATTCACATTCAATTATCCAAATGTACTCTGATTGAGTCAAATTTACTCTGTGAAATGTACTCTGCGAAATGTACTCTGCGAAAGTTCCCTGCAATATGCAGGGTTTTACATAGACTACTAGCAAAAAACATGTCTTATGTTCTTATATATCTACAAGTCTTATATAGAATGCTGTAAAAAGAGTCCTACTAATATATTTCACTTAAAAAACGTGTACAGAAAGATAAATATCTGACCCCCGGAGCCCTGTCAGAGTGTATACAGGTTCTGTACAGTATACCATATGCAAATCCCATATGGTCTAGCGGTAATGATGCCCTGCTTTCATCAGGGAGACGCGGGTTCGACTCCTGCTATGGGAATAACACTTTTTTCTATACATAACAAATGTGTTGGTATGTTTTATTGTAACTGTTTGACTGTTTGACTGTTTTTAGTGCAACACTACTGTCACCAACATCTAAGAAGGGTCTAGGGTTATCTCCTCAACACTAGGTTGGAGATGCATTTAAGTCCTATAGTTTTTTCCATACTTTTGCAAGGATATGACTGTGTTGCATTAATTTATTTTTAAATTTGGTGGACTTTATGGTATTTATAGCTTATTTATGATTGTGATACTTCTTATTGAATTGTTTAAAGAATATGTGTTTAACCAGAGTATAGTAGGACCTTACAAATATGATTTGATCCCAACAACTGGTGACATTTCGAAGTCTTTAAGGGATCACATTCACATAGCTGAATATAGTTGCACAACTGGATAATATTTGTATTATTACTAGGATGAACTTAAAATCATTCAAAACAATTATTACATAACAATTATTACAATGAAGCGTAGTTGTGTATATTATAAATGTTTTTTATTAAAGAATATTACAAATCATGCTGCAACCTTTTTTATCAATAATATAAGCGTGCATAACATCAATAATGTGATTAATATCTAAAGTTTCTAAACACTTATGATTTTTCAGCTTAAAAGCCGTAACATCCACTATTACGGTGTATAAACACAACAGGTGTGCTCTGTTAAAATGACCAATCATATGATCTAAAATAGTAACTAAGTCGTTTTCAGATAGAAGACTTTCATCCTCTGAGAGTGTCTCTATCATATATTGCCAATTATTTAACAAGCCTTTATCTCTCACCAGCTTCAACATATTTTCAAAAAGCCTTAAGCGCAGGCTATTGACATTCCCGGTTACAGTGTACAAGTGGGCATCGTTGACTTTATTAGCTATAGAATGCTTTAAAAGCAGTGCGATATCATAGTTTATAGAGGTCGTAATACAGCTGGTAGTCCTACTGGAGAAATTCCCCATTTCCTATGCTACGATCCGGGTACTTTAAACAACAGCTGATATAGGGTGTGTATTTCTGTATGGGGGTGGGGACGTAGCTGCGGACGGGTGTATATGACTCTATAGATGTGTAGGATAGAAACCTATATATTTAGAGAGTTACCTCTTAGAGAGACCCTAAAAAGAAAAATGGCGAGCAGTCTAGCTACATCTACTGTACGCACGTCAGCCCCAGTAGCGCATTTTAAGGCAGAGTTACTTGCACCATCCAAATTTGGTAGCGTGTTTTATAAAGAGATATGGCCCCTCAGGGATGGGGTACTCGGATTCTGTTATGATGTTAAATTTGAGAGAGTTGTCTTCTACAAGACCTCCTTGGAGAATTTCCAGGGTGTTGGAAGAAGATCTGAGATAGACCTATCGGAGACGGAATTTTGGAAAATGAAAAAAGATTCGTATGAGGCTATGGATGGATTAGTGGGTAGAACGCTTAAGGATGGGGAGATATTCACCCTGGTAATAAGCTCGATAGACTACGGGTATGTGTATTACGGGCGGATATCTATAAAAAGTACTCTGGCTTTTGGTGTAGAGACTAATCTAACCATCTTCTCAAGGTTCCTTAATACAAGTCATGAGTATATCCTTTTCTCAGTACCGGTACCGGCCTGGTTAGAATGTCTACGGACTTGCGGATTGGTTACTAACGAAGGGGTTAAAGTGAAGACAGACCTGGTTCATTTAAAAAGACGTCTATTCCCATACACCGAATCAGAGGAGATGGAGTGCGTTTGACCCTCATCGAAGGGGCGGAGGATGGGGCGTGTCAACCCTAAATCCTCCTTTAAAAAGACTTACAGTGCATTTGTAGTTTTAGATAGCGATCATGGCTTTGTATGTGGCACATGAGGCTGATCCTGCTAACTCTGCATTGGATACATTAGATTGCCTGTCTCCACTAAACACGCCTGACGATGTTGAGACACTACCCGCTGGCGGTTATAGATTCATGGACCCTCCTTCAACGCGATCAAACTTTGCTTGGTATGAGGCTGATCCTTCTAAGAATGGATTGGATACACTAGATAGCATGTCTCCACTATACGCTCCAGACGAGGAAGTTGAGACATTACCCGTACCCCTGTATGGTTCAACTAAAACTCCTTCATTGCAAAGCCTCCTAGACAGCTTTAGGACTAGATACGGCCCTCTTACAACGATTTGGGAGACTTCATCGCCGGATTCACCACCGTCAAACCCCGTCAGGTGTACGAATCCTAATAGCCCCTGGTACACGGGTCCTTGGGAGACTTCGTCGCCGGTTTCATCACCGCCAAACCCCGTCAGGCATATGGATGTCCCTCCTAATAGCCCCTGCTACACCCCTCCTACATCAGAATCTAATGTATTCCACCCTGACCCCGAAGAAATACCTATCGTTGATGTAACCAACATAGCATCAGGACTGCCATCCCCAACCGGGGGTACGGTTAAGAGACTGTGTCCTACTAGAAGAAAAACCTTCCACTTCCCAATCAAAGTATCTACTCTTAAAGCCTTAGTGACAGCCGCGGAGCTGTCAGGACAATTGTACATCGATGGGTAACCGGGAATGTCAATAGCCTGCGCTTAAGGCTTTTTGAAAATATGTTGAAGCTGGTGAGAGAGAAAGGCTTGTTAAATAATTGGCAATATATGATAGAGACACTCTCAGAGGATGAAAGTCTTCTATCTGAAAACGGCTTAGTTACTATTTTAGATCATATGAATGGTCATTTTAACAGAGCACACCTGTTGTGTTTATACACCGTAATAGTGGATGTTACGGCTTTTAAGCTGAAAAATCATAAGTGTTTAGAAACTTTAGATATTAATCACATTATTGATGTTATACACGCTTATATTATTGATAAAAAAGGTTGCAGCATGATTTGTAATATTCTTTAATAAAACATTTATAATATAACCATCTGCGTTTCATTGTAATAATTGTTATGTAATAATTGTTTTGAATGATTTTAAGTTCATCCTAGTAATAATACAAATATTATCCTGTTGTCTAACTATATTCAGCTATGTGAATGTGATCCCTTAAAGACTTCGAAATGTCACCACTTGTTGGGATCAAATCATATTTGTAAGGTCCTACTATACGCTGGTTAAACACATATTCTTTAAACAATTCAATAAGAAGTATCACAATCATAAATAAACCATAAAATACCATAAAGTCCACCAAATTTAAAAATAACTGAATGCAACACAGTCATATCCTTGCAAAAGTATGGAAAAACCTATAGGACTTAAATGCATCTCCGACCTAGTGTTGAGGAGATAACCCTAGACCCTTCTTAGATGTTGGTGTCAGTAGTGTTGCACTAAAAACAGTCAAACAGTCAAACAGTTACAATAAAACATACCAACACATTTGTTATGTATAGAAAAAAAGTGTTATTCCCATAGCAGGAGTCGAACCCGCGTCTCCCTGATGAAAGCAGGGCATCATTACCGCTAGACCATATGGGATTTGCATATGGTATACTGTACAGAACCTGTATACACTCTGACAGGGCTCCGGGGGTCAGATATTTATCTTTCTGTACAAGTTTTTTAAGTGAAATATATTAGTAGGACTCTTTTTACAGCATTCTATATAAGACTTGTAGATATATAAGAACATAAGACATGTTTTTTGCTAGTAGTCTATGTAAAACCCTGCATATTGCAGGGAACTTTCGCAGAGTACATTTCGCAGAGTACATTTCACAGAGTAAATTTTACTCAGAGTACATTTGGATAATTGAATGTGAATAATACATTACCTCTAACTTCACAAGTCTGTTCAGAGTACATTTGGATAATTGAATGTGAATGATACATTCCTATCTGTGAACACTAAAATTGTGAGGTTTCTGTCCTTGCCTTCTCACTCGTTCTGTTCCTTTAACCACCCTCGCTTTGTTTTCATTCATTTTTTCTGTCAAGTATTTCAATTCCCTCGTTCACACGTTTCTCCCCGCTGACGTCATCTGAGACGTCGCTGATTGGTTCCCTCACTTCCCCACGCTTTTCAATCACATTCCCCAGCTGTCACTGCCTTTCAATCAATCGATCCCTCATTATTTATACCCCGTTTTCCCCACCCTAAGTTGTTGGTTCGTCTTGATTTGTCGCTGGATGTTTTTCCCCGTTGCTTCTGTTTCACTGTGCTAATCTCCAGGAAATTCCTAGAAGCCTTCGCTTGGATACCTGCTCCGTGGCGCGCGCTCGCCTCCACTTTGTTCCTGTTCCTTTTACGCAGCTCGTCTGGGTGAGTTTTTCTAGATTGACTGTCTTGACCTATTTCCGATTTTCGTGTGTAACCTTTACACTGAAGTCTACCACCTTTTTGTCAGACAGTCACTCACCCAGCCTTTATCGTTTTGCCCTATCCTTTTTGGAATAATATTTTGGGATCTTCCACCTCCCACTGTGTATTTACACAAAGATATTATTTCACATTTGGACTGTGTTTGGATTTTTGCTCACTGTGTATTTACACGAAGATATTGTTTCACATTTGGACTGTGTTTGGATTTTTGCTCACTGTGTGTTTACACGAAGATAGTATTTCACATTTGGACGGTGTATGGATTTTGCTCACTGTGTGATTACATGAAGATATTTCACTTGGGCTGTTTTTGGAATATTGCACATCACTGTGTTGTTTAACACGAAGAATATAACACCCTGTCCTCCAGCTCGTTTCAAGTCTGCTCTGTCACTGACCCGTTCCCTCTCTCCCTCTCTCGGTCTTGCACAACATCTGAGAGGTCCGCCGTGAGAGTCTGCAGAGCGGTACAGAGGTCTGCTCCTGCTTCCCAAGACTACCCTTCCGGGAGAAGCTGCAGAGCAGCAGAACTTTGCCCCTTGTTCATTGTACCTGTTCTTATTGACCTGCTTTCCCTGTTTCACTTATTCCTATTATCAAATAAACAAGCCCTCGTATTTGGCAACTCTGAATCCAACTCTCTTGTGTCGTTAGCGTTTGGGGTCGGTGTCAAACCATAACATTACGAACCAACCATGACGACCCCAGCCGACACAGAGGGGGTCAGAACCGCACTTGCATATCAAGTCGAGTTGACCAGGGATCACGGTCTCCAACTTGAGCGGGCTGCGGCTGCGGTGCAGACCCTCAGGGACCAGGTCCTGCCTATGCAGGGTTCAATGGCCGCTATGGCGGGACAACAGTCCGAGATTCTCGCCCAGCTTAACTCGCTGGGCGACGCCGTTAATACTTTTCATCTCTCACACCCTTCAGGAACATTCCCCGCAGCCCCAGCAGATCTAGCACCTCGGGAACCCCTTCTCTCCGTCCCACGGCTGTTCGACGGTAATCCCGAGCAATGTGCCACATTCATCATGCAATGTGAGTTGGTTTTCCGTCATCAGCCAAGCCGTTTTTCTGCTCAGGGGTCCCGAGTGGCTTATATAACCAACCTACTTTCAGGCCATGCTGCCCAGTGGGTCACTTCCTCCTGGGCAATGGAAGCAGATTTTTTGTTCTCCTACCCAGACTTCGTGGCGGAGCTCCGCAGAGTGTTCCACCATCCAGCCCGAGGTCTGGACCCTGGAGCCCGGTTGGGGACCTTCCGACAAGGGAGCAGCAGGGTGACGGACTATGTCATGGAGTTTCGACTGGCGGCGGTGGAGAGTGGATGGAACGAACCTGCTCTTCGCCTAACCTTCATAAGGGGGCTCAGTGACGCAGTCCGGGACCAGCTCGCTACCAGGGAGGTGCCCGACTCCCTCGAGGAGCTTTTTAGCCTTGTCATCCGTATTGACGGACGCCTCCTGGAGAGAAGGCGCGAGAGGACCCGACTGTCACCTCCTGAAACACCCCGGACTCCTGGACGCCCCGTCCCCAACACTACTGATGGTAACAGGCTTCCCCGTCCGGTGCGCAAGGAGGAACCCATGCAGCTGGGACGCTCTCATCTGAGCCAGGCGGAGCGTCAGGCAAGGCTCAGGTCCGGTCTCTGCCTCTACTGCGGAGGTGCGGGACACCGTATCGCCGACTGCCCTACCCGGCCAAAAGATCGGGCTCACCAAGACCCCGGGAGATCCTGGTGAGCCGTTTTTCCCATTCCCAGCGCCGCGCACCACCTGACCATCTGTTGAGCGTCACCCTGGCCTGGGGGGACCAACGTGCCACGGTGGAGGCCCTCATCGACTCTGGGGCAGACGAGAACTTCCTCGACTTCGAGTTTGCCACCCAAGCCAACATACCTCTTGAGGCCCTTGTGAGGCCCTTGGAGATCTTTTCGTTGGACCAACACCGCCTGGCCGACATCTCTCAACGGACCGGCCCAGTCTTGCTGACCATTGCTGGGAACCACGTAGAGAGGATCCAGTTCCTCATTACCCAATCCCCCCTTGTCCCGGTGGTCCTGGGTAGGCCCTGGCTCGCGCTGCACGAGCCCCACATCGCCTGGGCCTCCGGTACCATCAGGGGCTGGAGCTCCTCCTGTCACGCCCGCTGTCTACAGGCGGCGTCTTGTCCCCCGCCCCGGAGACCGGCTGGTGAGTTGCCCCCGGATCCCTCGTCCGTTCCTCCCGAGTACCACGACCTCATGGAGGTATTCAGTAAGACCAGGGCTCAGTCCCTTCCACCTCACCGCCCCTATGACTGCGCCATCAACCTCCGCCAAGGGGCTCCCCTTCCCGGCAGCCGCCTCTACAGTCTGACTGCCCCGGAGAAGAAGGCGATGGATCTCTACATCTCTGAGTCATTGGAAGCAGGACTCATTCGGCCTTCCTCCTCCCCGGTGGCGGCCGGGTTCTTCTTTGTTGGAAAGAAGGATGGGGACCTGCGACCCTGCATCGACTATCGTCAGCTCAACGAGATCACCATCAAGAACAAATACCCCCTACCTCTCATGAGCTCCACCTTCGAGCCACTGACCCAGGCCTCGTTCTTCACCAAGCTGGATCTCCGAAGTGCCTATCATCTTGTCCGTATCCGTGAGGGCGATGAATGGAAGACCGCCTTCAAGACCCCCAGGGGCCACTATGAGTACCTTGTGATGCCGTTCGGTCTCACCAACGCCCCGGCGGTATTCCAGGCACTCATGAACGATGTCCTCCGTGACATGCTGGAGGTGTTCGTGGTGGTGTACCTGGACGACATTCTTATCTTTTCCAGGACCCTCGAAGAACACATCCTGCATGTCCGCCGGGTGCTGGAGCGCCTCCTCCACAATCGGCTCTTCGTCAAGGCGGAGAAGTGCCGTTTCCACTCCAACTCCGTCGACTACCTGGGCTTCATCGTGGAGAAGGGCTTGACCCGAGCGGATCCTCGCAAGATCCAGGCTGTGGAGGATTGGCCGGAACCCACCACTCGGAAGGAGCTACAGAGTTTCCTCGGGTTCGCAAACTTCTACCGAAGGTTCATCCGGAACTACAGCCAAGTGGCGGAGCCTCTTACCAAGCTGACCTCCCCCGCTCTGCCGTTCGACTGGTCCCCAGCGGCATGCGCTGCGTTCCGCTCCCTCAAGAGAAGGTTCACTTCCGCTCCTATCCTGCTCCACCCTGACCCCAAGAGACAGTTCATCGTGGAGGTGGACGCCTCGGATTCTGGCCTGGGCGCTGTCCTATCCCAGCGTTCTCCTTCCGACCAGAAGGTACATCCTTGCGCCTTCTACTCGCGTCGCTTCCTCCCCGCCGAGAGGAACTACGACACCGGCAATCGGGAGCTACTGGCGGTCGTGGCGGCTCTGGAGGAGTGGCGTCATTGGCTAGAGGGTGCCGAGGAGCCTTTTACCATCTGGACGGACCACAAGAACCTAACGTTCATCCGCGCTTCCAGGCGCCTCAACGGTCGGCAGGCGAGATGGGCCAGTTTCCTCAGTCGGTTCGACTTCTCGCTGACCTTCCGCCCCGGTTCCCGCAACACGAAGGCCGACTCCCTGTCCCGGATGCACTCCAAGGGGGCTCCACCCTCTGAGGACCCATCTCCCATCATCCCGGAGGCCCGAGTGGTTGGAGCCATCACCTTGGGCATCGAGGGTGTGGTGAGGCGTGCCCTACGCTTCCAACGTGCTCCAAGCAACGTCCCTAGGAGCCGTCTCTTCGTCCCTGACTCTGTCCGGTCCCAGGTACTGCTGTGGGGCCATACCAGCCGGTTCGCCTGCCACCCAGGCGTCCATCGCACGTTCTCCTTCCTGGCTCGTCGTTTCTGGTGGCCCACCATGCGAAACGACGTCAAGGAGTTCGTATTGGCCTGCGCGGTCTGTGCCCGCAGCAAGGCCTCTCACCAGGCACCCTCCGGGCTCTTGCAGCCACTTCCCGTTCCAAGCCGTCCGTGGTCACATGTGGCGCTCGACTTCGTCACTGGACTACCCTCCTCCCAGGGGAACACCTGCCTTCTGACCGTGGTGGATCGATTCAGCAAGGGGGTCCACCTCGTGGCCCTCTCCAAGCTTCCCTCAGCAGCCGAGACGGCGGACCTCCTGACGCACCACGTGTTCCGCCTTCACGGTTTCCCCCAGGACATCGTCTCTGACCGGGGGCCCCAGTTCACCTCCCAGGTTTGGCGGGCTTTCTGCAAGGGATTGGGGGCAACGGTCAGTCTCTCCTCCGGCTACCATCCCCAGACAAACGGGCAGACGGAGAGGATGAACCAGAGCGTGGAGTCTGCTCTTCGGTGTGTGGCAGCCGAGAGGCCGGCATCCTGGAGTCGTTTCCTTCCCTGGGTTGAATACTCGATCAACTCTATGGTCAGTTCCGCCACCGGCCTCTCCCCCTTTGAGGCCTCCCTAGGCTACCAGCCCCCTCTTTTTCCCGCACTGGAGACGGAAGTGGCAGTTCCCTCCGTGCAGGTCCACCTCGACCGCTGCCGTCGCGTTTGGGAGATCACCAGGACCGCGCTGCTCCGGACATCTGAGCGCGCCTGTCGTGGTGCCGACCGGCGCCGGGTTCCCGCGCCGACTTACCGCCCTGGGCAGAGGGTGTGGCTCTCCGCGAAGGACCTCCCGCTACGGTCCTCGGCCAAGAAGCTCAACCCTCGCTTCGTCGGTCCTTTCGAGGTCCTGAAGGTACTCAGTCCGGCGGCCCTGCGCCTGAAGCTTCCTGCATCCATGCACATCCACCCCGTGTTCCATGTCTCCCGGGTTAAGCCCGTCTCCCTCAGTCCCCTTATGCCTCCGGCTCCTGATCCACCGCCTCCTGTGCTAGTGGATGGTCACCCCCAGTGGCAGGTCCGCCGGTTGATGGGCGTTCGTCGGCGGGGCCGGGGATTCCAATACCTGGTGGACTGGGAGGGTTACGGCCCTGAGGAGCGTAGCTGGGTCTCCCGGCAGCTCATCGTGGATCCCGGCTTGATCACCGACTTCCATCGGGCCCATCCTGACGAGCCGGGTCGGCCTGGTCGCCGGGCGGCTCCCGTTGAGGGGGGGGTACTGTGAGGTTTCTGTCCTTGCCTTCTCACTCGTTCTGTTCCTTTAACCACCCTCGCTTTGTTTTCATTCATTTTTTCTGTCAAGTATTTCAATTCCCTCGTTCACACGTTTCTCCCCGCTGACGTCATCTGAGACGTCGCTGATTGGTTCCCTCACTTCCCCACGCTTTTCAATCACATTCCCCAGCTGTCACTGCCTTTCAATCAATCGATCCCTCATTATTTATACCCCGTTTTCCCCACCCTAAGTTGTTGGTTCGTCTTGATTTGTCGCTGGATGTTTTTCCCCGTTGCTTCTGTTTCACTGTGCTAATCTCCAGGAAATTCCTAGAAGCCTTCGCTTGGATACCTGCTCCGTGGCGCGCGCTCGCCTCCACTTTGTTCCTGTTCCTTTTACGCAGCTCGTCTGGGTGAGTTTTTCTAGATTGACTGTCTTGACCTATTTCCGATTTTCGTGTGTAACCTTTACACTGAAGTCTACCACCTTTTTGTCAGACAGTCACTCACCCAGCCTTTATCGTTTTGCCCTATCCTTTTTGGAATAATATTTTGGGATCTTCCACCTCCCACTGTGTATTTACACGAAGATATTATTTCACATTTGGACTGTGTTTGGATTTTTGCTCACTGTGTATTTACACGAAGATATTGTTTCACATTTGGACTGTGTTTGGATTTTTGCTCACTGTGTGTTTACACGAAGATAGTATTTCACATTTGGACGGTGTATGGATTTTGCTCACTGTGTGATTACATGAAGATATTTCACTTGGGCTGTTTTTGGAATATTGCACATCACTGTGTTGTTTAACACGAAGAATATAACACCCTGTCCTCCAGCTCGTTTCAAGTCTGCTCTGTCACTGACCCGTTCCCTCTCTCCCTCTCTCGGTCTTGCACAACATCTGAGAGGTCCGCCGTGAGAGTCTGCAGAGCGGTACAGAGGTCTGCTCCTGCTTCCCAAGACTACCCTTCCGGGAGAAGCTGCAGAGCAGCAGAACTTTGCCCCTTGTTCATTGTACCTGTTCTTATTGACCTGCTTTCCCTGTTTCACTTATTCCTATTATCAAATAAACAAGCCCTCGTATTTGGCAACTCTGAATCCAACTCTCTTGTGTCGTTAGCGTTTGGGGTCGGTGTCAAACCATAACAAAAATCACGGTAAAACCTAACATTGCATTATTTTCATGGTTATAATGAATAAAATACATCTTTAAGATATTTCATGTTAAATAGTTCTTAAAAATGAATTTCCTTCAATCATCGGGACAAAAATCAAACAACCTCGCCTGTAATAATTTTGAAATGAATTATGAATTATAATATTGTATCAACAACTTTCATACATGTTTAGCCATACTATACACTAACTATGTTGACTGAATTACATTTTATTTACCTTAGAACCATCATCTTTGAGTTGATTGAATATTTCCTATCGTGTGTGATTTAATGCATATCCATAATATTGAGAGCATAAAACTCTGGGGGGGGCTAAAAAAAAACTAGACGTTGCAAAGTAATTCATACATGAGTTGTATAATGTAGCTTAGATCAGGTTAAAGAAAATACATTTGGGGCTTGATATTACTAAACTTCTAAAAATACATTTGTATTGAAGCATTTTGTTTTTATACCTTATCATTATGCAAACAGGTAAAAAAAAACTATGTTGACATGTCTGTTTTAAGTGCATCAGTCAGTTTCATGGTTTTAGATGTTTTATAATTTATGTTTATCCTTGACATTCAACCAATAAACATCAAATTCAGAATTCACTAGGATTGTGTTCTCATGTTTTTTTACATTTAGTTAAAATATAAATACAACCTGTCTATAGTAGATACACTGTTTTAGAACAATGGTGTTTGCAAATAGTCTGTTTTACTTATGTAACACGTTAGAGTTGAAATTCATGCATGACAATTGGTAAACCTTAGTCATTTGAGATCATAAATCCCCTCTTTTAGCTAGACCTGATCAAAATGACAGATAAAAACATAACCAAACACCTAAAAAATACACCAAAAGCAGATTGATAAAAATGTATACAGGCAAGCGAGCCTAATCACTGAAATTACAACATCAAACTGTTTGTCTTACAAAATAGGGATGTGTCATGGGGGTGATATATCTCAACCCTTGACTAAAATAGCATTATCCTTCTGACTATTGATTAAATCTACTAAAAATCGACCTGTTTCATGATTTTAGATGTCTATAATTTATGTTTATCCTAGGACCATGCTACAAATCTTCAACACAGTTGGCTGAAAGGTGACTGAAAAGGTGACTGAAAACTGGATTGATGCAAGTTACATGAACATGTCTGTTTGAGGAAACAAAATAATGTATTAAACTATTACACTATTACACACTATTACACTATTGCATTATTACACATTTGCACAATATTACACTATATAACACTATTACATACTAGGACTACCCTATGACAATATTACACTATTACACACTATGTCCCTATACACTATTAAACACTAGCACACTTAGATAAGATAAACCTTATCCCTGTGGGAAATTTCTATTAATTTTTTCAAATAATTATTATTCCTCTATTTAAATCTGGGGACAAACACAGTTTTACCAACTACAGACCAGTGTCTTTGCTTTCACAATTTTCCAAGATTCTTGATTCATGATTCTTAGATTCTTAGATTCTGAGTGAGAGTCAGTATGGATTCAGGGCAAATCGATCAACAGCCTTAGCCTTAATGAATATATATGAAGAAATAACCACAACCGTGGATGAAAGGAATTACACAATAGGAATAGGAAATACACTTAAAAAAGCATTTGATACGATTGATCATCACATTTTAATTTCTAAATTACAAACATGGGGTGTGAGAGGGGTGGCGATTAACTGGTTAAGTGGCTATCTTGAAAATAGACAACAATATGTTTTCAGGTGACAATTATATAATTGCCTATTGTCTACATTAGCTACAAATACACTGTATTTGTAATACACTGTTTAGAACAATACTATTTGGAAATATTATGGCTGTATTACTAGTGTGTAACATATTAGAAGTGCATTCTTGCCTGACAATTGGTAGACCTTTTTTTTACCATGTATTCATTTGCGATCATTGACCCCTCTTTTAGCTAGATGGTCAAAATGACAGCAACAGCAAAGACCTAAAAATACACATTTTCTGAACATTACATTTGAGGTGGAGCCAACTATATTGAATGTGTTGTCCCTCAAGGTTCGGTCCTGGGGCCCATACTTTTTATTTTATATATATTAATGATATATGTGAAGTGTCAAACATATTGCAATTTGTTTTATTTGCTGTCGATACAAATGTCTGTATTCCAAATTACAAATGAAATGTGTAAACTTAAGATATGGTTTAATAACAATAAGCTATCGCTAAATTTGGAAAAACGAAATGTATGATATTTACTAATCGAAAGAAGGACAATGTGGCATTATGTATTGACAAAGGAATCCAAGGATTATGTTGGATGAGAAAATGACATGGAAGCCACATATAATGTACATAAAAAAATAAGGTAGCCAAGAGTGTTTTGTTTTGAACAAGGCAAAGAATGTGTTTGATTATAATTCTATGCGAATATTATATTGTTCACTCATCCTACCATATTTGAGTTACTGTGTGGAAGTGTGGGGTAACACGTATGAAAGCAACATAAAGCCCTTATTTATATTACAGAAGAGAGCAGTAAGAATAGTTCACAATGTAGATTCAAGAGAACATACCAATGAATTATGTATTAAATCCAAACTATTGAAACTTAAAGAGTTAGCTGTAATACAGACTTTATTAGTTTTGTTTAGAGTAAATGCAGAGTATTACAAGCAAATATACAGAGGTTGTTTGGTCCCTAATCTTTCACACCTCCTTGCAGCACCCAGATCCTTTCACACCCAGATCCTCAAAAAGATAGATATTTACAGCACTTTATATTTTCGCCCCAACTCTAATCTATCATGTCTTTAACTTTTATACCTAATCATATATTGATTGATTGAAAAGTTTATTAACAGATTGGAGAATGGGTACAGTTTCAAAGTTTTTTATTTTGAATAAGGCCTTTTCCCCACACTCTGTGCTATTTCAGGTTACTGTGACATTAAAAGAGGGGTTAGATGTGCATGTTGGTAAGGGAAGTTGACCTGAAAATGCAGGCTTAGCATTGCTACAGTGTATGGACATTCAGGCCTTGAGGCGATCTATATCCAAAATAAGTCTTAATTAAAGATGGTTGAAACAGTTAAAACAGCTTGGACAGATATTTTCAGGACTGTTTTCACAAACAGTGTTGTATTTGTAAATCTGCTATGTCCTAAATGTCTGGATGTATTGAAAAAAGGGGGACTCTGATGTAAACAAGACATACGTTTTTCTATGATCTGTAGCCTTTTAATTTTAGTTTTACGAAATAAGAAAATAAGAATTACCACCCAAACTGTCAATTAGTTGGTATTACTTTTACATTTAGTCAATTAGTTGACGTTTTTATCCAAATTATAATTATAATACATCTCTGTCAGCGGTGTAACAATATTCATCAAAGTGTAGGTTAGTTTATTAGGACATAATGCATGTTTATGGGAAATCTTTTAAAATATGTGTGAAAACATTGTGTGAACTAAAAATATGCTATGAGTATAATGTTGTACATTACTTGTACATGTTACAAAAGATATAAACCATTTGAATGATGACTGTAAATGTGTGTTGAGTTTAAATTTTTTACTCCAAGTATGCATGTGCCCTAATCTTCAAGCCTCCCATGCTGTGTTTTAACACCTAAGAGGGCCCTGTTCACACCCCGATCAGAGACACACACCTCACAGACACACATAGATCTTTTCTGTACTTTATATTTTCAGCCCAACTCTTTTAATAATAACTCTAAAATAATTAATGTGTATAATATAAAACACCTGTATTAACGAAATATTCAAACCCTAGACCCTTGCATGCTAATGTAATGGTGCACTTTTAATTTTACAAATTACATTTGTAATTTTCTTTTTGCTTAAACACAAGTGTATAAAGATTATGTCTTTATCCATGAAACTAATATACATACATACATTTGTAATTTGGAATACAAACAATTTATTTTACATTTATTTAGACTTTTGCTTAAACACATTAGACACATTACATTTGTAATTTGGAATACACTTATCTAAAGATTGTGACATTTGGCATCTGGCCTTAAGAAAACACACACAGACACCTTGGGGGGACGGTGTGGTCTACAGAAACGGGAAGTCGCAGAGTCATAAATCTGCTTTTGGCAGATGGTTTTGAGTCATCTCATTGGTCCTAGTCATTCTCCAGCCTCGTATGACATCTACGGGGTTTGTCACTATCAGAATTTTCAGAGAAGCTGCAGTTAGACAGAGGGAGAAATATTCAGTCTACTGAGAGACATTTGAGAGAGGGTATTTCTTAAGATACACTCACCATTTGAAATAAATGCACTTTCTGAAGATACACTCACCATTTGAAATAAATGCACTTTCTGAAGATACACTCACCATTTGAAATAAATGCACTTTCTGAAGATACACTCACCATTTGAAATAAATGCACTTTCTGAAGATACACAAATTCTTAAGACTTTGGAATACACATAATGTATTCAACCTTGTAAAACTTAATTGTGATGATATATTCTGAAAACTTTTGGAAATACAGAAATACATATTGTGAAAACCATGGAATACATACAATCTGAAAATAAAAAAAACTTTTGAATCTAAAAAAAATTTGAATCTTTTATTTTGAAGGACTTTTTTTTTTGAAAAAAAATAAAACTTTTATTTTGAAAACCGGATGTCCCGCCCTCAAAACCGGATGTCCCGCCTCCTTACATCCTAGACCAATCAGAGAAGCCCTAGGGGTCATCATCTCAAAAAGGGGGCGTGGCTACAATCCATCAAACTTTGATATATGCCCTTATAAGGTATGACATACACCTAAGTCCCGCCCCCTTAAACCTATCGACCAATCAGAACGCTCCAAATTCCAAAAAGGGGCGTGGCTACAATCAATCAAACTAAAAGGGGCGTGTTTTGCATAAGTTGACACATACCGTATCCCTATTCTCTCTCACACACACACATATATACCGTTACTTCCTGTCATTGGCATACGTTCTTTTTTTTTTACTAACATCTTAGTGCCTCATTAGCCTAGGGATTAAGGATACATGAAGTATTAACTACACCATAATAATATTAAGGTTTTGATTTATAGAAAGGTCTCTGCTACACAATTTCAGTTAGATTAGATTTATTGTCCTTTAATTTTGCACTCATGACATTAGTTGCTTGCCGTTTAATCAACATCGAAAGACCCCCCACTCCCTCCCAGACACCCTGTTCGCTTTCCAGATCTCTCTCTCTCTCCTCTCTCTCTCTCTCTCTCTCTCTCTCTCTCTCTCTCTCTCTCTCTCTCTCTCTCTCTCTCTCTCAACAGCTTGGAATGATGGAATCATCCATGATAAATTAACTTTGACTTGAATGAATGCCCATTCTTTCTCTAGAACAATACAGATTGACAAATGTTTCATTATGCACTATACAACTATGGTTAATAAATTATAATTAAGATATCAATTGTATACGATTTATTTAGCATAACTAAAGACAGGACTTTACTAAAGGTTGACACTCAGTAATTTCTTCCAGAACAAGCTTAAAATAGCAAAGGATATGGTTGATCATTTGTCTGTCTATATCGTGTCTGTTTGTCTCTCTCTCTCTCTCTCTCTCTCTCTCTCTCTCTCTCTCTCACACCTTTGTAAAACACTCATGAGACCAAAAGAAATGCCTTTGAAAACAATATGTAAAGATATATAAGATGGTATATATATATATACATATTGTTCACACTATGGTGAGGCATGAGACATGGTGTTTACACATTCAAGTGGTTAGGGCTGGGCGATATAACGATAACGATAATTATCGCGATATATTTTAATAATCGATATCAGAAAAAGAATATCAAAAAAATATATATCGGATTTTTTATTTATTTTTGTTAAACCCAGAGACAGTGGACAGACTTGTCTTTCTTGCCTGCAACTTAAAGTAATGGCTTTGCTTGTGCAAATGACAATACTGACCAAATTGAGATTTATTTTTCTCTTGTCCATTTATTTTGTTTGCTTTCTAATGTAAAATACAGTTTGAAACCGTCTGTACACAGTATTGTGCTAGCAGAGCTAGTCTCCAGTCACGAGTCACGGTGCACATGTGCGGTGGTTTGTCCACCAAAAAAGCGCCAAAAGATAGAAAAGAAACTAGCAGAGCCAGAACTGTTCAACTCCCCTGGTGCCACAGCCAGCAGAGAAGCCTGTTTACTTTCGCTTTCAAACCAGCTGCAGCCTGATAACTGGAGTGTGAGGGGCTGTAACACTAAAGATGGCGCCGGCAACGACAAAGAATTGCTGCAAAATAAACATACATCTGTTGTTTAAAAAAAAAAAAAAAAAAAAAAAAAAAAAATATATATATATATATATATATATATTTGGCGGCTAGGTGGTGTAGTGGGCAAGGCACTCGCCACCAATGTGGAGACGCTGGGTTCGCGTGTTCGAATCCAGCTCTCCACATTGTTTTCAGTTTAGCTGGTCGTCCGCAGTAATACACATTGGCCGTATTACGGAGAGGGAAAACTGAAGGGTGGGGATCGAACGTTGTGAACAAGCGACTCCTACAAGTCGGTTGGTGCGCCTGCGCAGTAAAATCAGGAAGTGTCGGGGGCAGCGTGAGCCTCCCACGCGTTACTCCTCGACACTGAGAGATCGAGCTGCGCAGGTGAAAAGATGCGACTGCTGTTACCTCAAGTACCGGAGGGGACTTGTGCTATGTATGACTTAGTCCACATTGCAGCCGGCTTGTGGGAGGCAAGAAACAGCGTTCGTGACAGGGGAGGGGTTGAATTGGATGATACGAAATTGGGATGGGAGAAAATATAGAAAATGGGAGAAAAAGTGGATCAAAAAAAAAATATATATATATATATATTTGATATTGTTATCGATATCGTTATCGCGATATAATTTTTTGCCATATCGCCCAGCCCTACAAGTGGTTATAGTGTAACAGAGTATTTTCTGTTTCCCAAATAATAGATTCTTATCAAACTGGTGAACTACACGCCTGTAGCCCCTAAAGCTGCTAAAATACACATTGTTCACTGTTTTGTTTCTAGAAGTAGAGCAGGTTGGAAACCCGTATTACTCTCCCCAAAACCAAGACTTCTCCCCAAGCAGAAACTATTTATGAGTAACGCATACCTACTCCCATTATGGGCGGTAAGTGTGTACACAAAGTTAAAACACAGATATACACATTCTCTCCTCAAGTAGATAATGTTTTTTTTTGGGTTATCAATGAATTTTACATGTATTAACTCTAGAATTGCCACAGTTATCTACAATAGCAACGATAAAGAAGTGCCAACCACATATTATTATAATAATTCATCCAAAAATTCATCCATTTTAAGTGTTTTGGTTAATCAGAGTGTTTACCAATCGTATATTATCGTTTTTTTTTGTTCCAAGTGTTATTTTTGATTACATCACTAACAAAAGAATAAAAGAAAAAAGACTAATTTAATCAGATTAATCACTTTATTCAAATTGAGGATTTACTTTGAGGATAAAAAAAATAAATAAAAAATAAGATTTTTTTTTTTTTATATTTTTTTTATTATTGCAAAACAAAAATTATTAAAAGTCAGTACTCAACACATAATGCATAATGAAACTAACAGTCAAGGTGGTTAAAATTACATGCAAGTACAGAAACAAGACAAAAAAAAAGTCTATAATAATATTTTAACCGTATACAGTGTATATCCAGCGAAATTAACAATTATACAAATGCTTATATAGGACATACCCCTAATACCTATTTTCTAAAACCCTACACACATATGCTCCAGCTCGAACCCCCCCCCTCCCGGACCCCTCCTTGGATAGTACCTCCATTATCCCTCACTCCTAACCAGACACTACCATTATAAGCTAGCTTTTATTCTCTCCACCACTTCTACCCACATTGACATTTTGGATTCGTTGAGACCCAGAATTCTTGCTGTAGATATTTCTTAATATATCACATCGAGATATGTAAGAGACCAAACTTTCCGGCACATTTTTTCCGGTTGAAACCAGCGTGATGCGATCAGTTTTTTAGCTACTGTGATACCCGATAAGACCAATCTCTTTAGCTGTGGATTTACTGCAAACTCAAAAACATCATTTAAAAGCAATACAGAGGGGTGTACTGGTATATTCCAAGATACGAGTTTTGATAATTGATGGGTCACATCTTTCCAGAATGCCTTAACTGGTGGGCAGTCCCAATACATGTGCATAAATGTCCCTTCGTCTCCATTTGTACATTGGGAGCATTTTGAGTCCTGTTTCAGGCCCATTCTGTTCAGTCTTATAGGAGTCAAGTATGTCCTGTGAATATAGTTAAGATTGATTTGTTGATGGTCCGGGTTCCTTGATGTAAGACGGACATTTGCCCATGCTTCTTGCCAATCAAAGTCACTTTCCAGGTCTGGAATATCCCTCCTCCAGACAGTGTCTAGTTGAAGGGTTTCATACGAGGACGTTAGTAATTGATAATAAAAACCTGATACAAAACCTCCCAATGTTTCTCTTTCATAGAAAATTTTGTGGTATCTGTGGTGTTCAACTGGTATGTGTAATGGCACACCGTGAGACTTCAAACATAGGCGTAACTGTATGTAAAAAAGCCATGTGGACTCGGTGAGGTTAAACTTTGTGCATATTTCTCCATAACTACAGAAGCCCTGGTTCCTGGTTATTAAAAATATCCCCTAATGAGTGTATGCCTTGCTCTTCCCATATAGGGAATCTTATAGGACGTTTTTCCATGTTCGGATTGCATGGGTAATTATGGGGCCAAATTTCCGCTCACAGTGCTTGATTGGAAGTTTAGTGTGTGCTATGTCCTTCAGTCTCTGTGGGGCTACTATGTTTTCTTCCAATTCTCTCCAAGATACCAAAGCCTGGGGATCAAACCATATTGTCAATGGTCTTAATGTGAAAGCCTTAAAATATTGTAAAAAATCTGGAACTGCCATGCCACCGTCTGCTTTATTTCTCTGTGCGGTGGATCTTTTTATGCGAGGTGGTTTGTTATTCCAAATAAATTTGTATGTGGAGGAGTGTAATCTTTTCCAGTAGCCCTCTGGAGGGGGTAACGGTAGCATTGAGCTGATGAAGTTGATTCTTGGTAATACATCCATCTTAACTATTGATACCCTTGCCTGTACTGAGTTTTTAAGTTTTGCCCACCTGTCCAGGTCGTCTTTGATTTTGTTCTGTATTTTTGTGTAATTGTGCTTCACCGTTTGTCTTATGGTGGGAAATATTTCCACACCCAAGCATCTAAAATGTTTTACCATGGGTATCGCACCTGGGAGGGTTGTGTCTTTTTTTGCATGGATGTTAAGTGGAAGGAAAGCCGACTTCGGCCAATTTATTTTAAATCCCGATAAATCACCAAAGTTCTCTATCAACTTGAGTAGATGAGGCAATGTGGTGTTGGGGCTTTGCATGAACAATATTACGTCGTCCGCATATAAACTAATTTTATGTTGTGTGCCCTTTATTACGATTGGTTCTATGTATTGGGATTGTCTTATATATTGTGCTAAAGGCTCTAATGATAGATCGAATAGTCCGGGACTAAGAGGGCAACCCTGTCTGGCTGAGCGTGATACCAGAAAGATTTCGGAGATGAATGTGCCTGTTGTAATCATGGCCGATGGGTCCTTGTATAATACTTTAATCATATCAATGAATCCTTTTCCTAACCCCATCCTTTCTAATACTGCCCATAGAAACGACCATTCCAGCCTGTCGAATGCTTTCATAGCATCCAGGGATAGCATCGCCTTAGGTGTGGTGTCCTCTTTGTCTGCATCTAGTACGTGCAGTATTCGTCTTATGTTATCATTGATCAGGCGACCTCTTATGAAGCCAGTTTGGTCCGGATGAACTAAAGACGTCATATGCTTTTGCAATCTGATGGCTAATACCTTAGAGTACAGTTTGACATCGGTTCCGAGGAGGCTTAAAGGTCTGTAACTACCGCACTCGGTGGGGTCTTTGTCTTTTTTGAGAAGGACTGAAATGAGTGCGATATTGTGGTGTTTATGGAAGCTCCCCTCCTTGACTGAGTATAAGATCATATTTAGTAATAAGGGTCCAAATATGTCCCAACAAGAAAGGTACATTTCTGATGGGATACCGTCTCTTCCCGGAGCCTTACCATTTTTCATTCCGGATATGGCCTTCTTGAGTTCTTCTAATGTGATCGGTGCTTCTAACTGTTTAGCGTCGTCCTCCGAAAGTTTAGGGAGAAAATAAGAATTTATTTAAAAAGAATTAGAATTAAAAAAAAACCTGACGAAGTTTGAATCCCAAAAACAGGCTTCGGGGACAGGCTACAGCCTTACCAAACATTAATTATATTATTCAAATGGGACTCAAACATGTTCCGTTGTGATGTCACAGTATGATGTCATAATAGTACCTGGTTAAATAAATGTCATAATAGAACATTCTAGAACATTTGTGATGTCACAGTATGATGTCATACTGTGGATCTATTCTATTCAACAATGCGCTCAGATCTCATTGTGCATCTTCAAACAGTACTGAACAGTACTGAATATATAGACTAAACAGCCTGGGCTGCATTTCTCAACCAAGGCCTACCGTTTTGCTGTGGAAAGGCCTACTTCCAATTCATTACCTATTCGCACAAATCAGCAGACTTTCAAACTTGGTGCAGAGTATTACCGTGAGTAGCCTACCAGTGCAGACTCGGGAGCGTGCAGTGTTTCCTTCCTGCCTCCAGCGAGCGCGCGCCTCTGACCCCCCCCCCCCTCCGCTCGTGCATCCAGAGGAGCCCACCGCCTTTTAAAGCCAACGGACCCAGTATGACGTTCTCCAGTCGGCCAGAGGACGGGACGCAGTGAGGAGCCGTTGTGTCGCTCATTCGTATCCCCTTACCTGTTGTCACCCCCATTGTGTTTGTTTAGTTGCTTTCTTTTTAAACTTTCGTTTACACAATAGTTAGCTCGCCCTTTTTAGTTATGTACCGGTATTTCGGGGAGCTGCTGACCCGCTCGGCGGGCAGTGCTCTGGCCTCGGCGGGGTGCGTGGAGTCCGCGCTCCCGGCTTCCTCCGCCTTGATGCGGGTGCGCCACTATGCCGACGCGGTGGAGCAGCCCGACGACCCCAACTTCTTCAGGATGGTGGAGGGCTTCTTCGACCGCGGCGCGGCCATCGTGGAGGACAAGCTGGTGGAGGATATCAAGAACCGGGAGAGCCCCCAGCAGAAGAGGAACCGCGTGAGGGGCATCCTCCGCATCATCAAGCCCTGTAACCACGTCCTGAGCGTGAATTTCCCCATCAAGAGGGACAACGGGGAGTGGGAGGTGATCGAGGCATACCGCGCCCAGCACAGCCAGCACAGGACGCCCTGCAAGGGGGGTAAGAGACCACAGGAGCCATGGCTAGCTACCGTTTAGACTTAGCACAGTTAGCTAGCAATAGCACTAGCCCATTACAGTACTGCCTATCTGTATGTCATGTATGTCATATATGTCCTGATTAATTGAAAATGGGAGACCCTGATGTAAACAAGACGAAAGTCTTTCTCTGGTCTGCATCCCCTTAACAATTGTGTGTATTGAGCTGTACTGTATTGTACCCATTCTGCAATCTGTTAATAAAGTTTTCAATCAATCAATCAATTACTGTAACTAGCCGGTTATTACCCAATACCGTTTAGACTTAGCACAGTTAGCTAGCAATAGCACTAGCCGGTTATTACCCAATACGCACAAGCACTAAGCATACAGCATATACTGGTAACGGCTGCCCCCCGTTGATTAATGCATTTCAGTGGTTTTGTTCACGTCGTTCGTCTAAACTCTAAAGGATTGCCACGTTGACGTTAATGCAGGCCTCCCCCCTGGCTTACAACATTTTTCGTGGACAGTTGTGTCAGATTTTGAATGGTAGCTTCTTCTACAGTGACCTTCCCGTACACCTGTGGCTGTAGTAGTTGGTTAGCTTCCAGGCTAGCTGAATGCTAGCTGTCAAAACTGCAGCAGTGTCCTGTCATTCATTGTTGGTCTCAACTGATAGTGCGCTTGTGGGGCTAAAGTTATCAGCATCCATTCCATCCATCCATCCATCCGTGTTGTCCTTGTATGTCCCTTGATCATACTAACCACGATAGACATTTTTTCATTACACAACAAGATGGTGATTCCGCCACATCATTTAATGATTTGATCTGATTTGGAATGGGATGTAGCTGTTGTTTATTGTTGACTTCAGTCTGAGCAACAGATGTGTCTAACGTTAGCCTACTTAGCAGCTCAGGTGGGTGCCATAGATGGAACGGAAGGCTGGTTAGAGGCACCAGGTGGTATTTCAGCCGGCAATTGATGCACTTACGTTGCATCATATTTAGGAATAGACCCCTGGTAGGCTAGACCTACTGCTGATATACACTGCTCATTCAGGTACTAATTCATGCATTCATTCAGGAAAAGCTGTGGGTGGGAGTGAAATTGCCTGTGTGCCCACTGCCCAATGCCCATTCGGCCATTTCAGCAGTGGTATAGATGAGGGGTAATATGAGTGATACATGTTACAGGGTTCATAGATCAAGGTTCAGAAGCGGGGGGTTGTGGGTTCTGGGTTGGTGTAGTGATGCACTCTGGGTGATTTACAGACGTACAGTGAGGCAGGGGAGTTGAGAGAAAGGGGTGGTTATGTGTCTCTGTATTCCAATTCGTCAGTAGTGTGACATGTGGGGGAAGGGCACAGAGTATAGAGGAGGGGGGCCGGGGGTATTCTCAGTCAGTAGAGACGGTCATTCAGTCAGTTATAGTCATGGGCAGTCAGTCAGAGGGCATTTAATGGTGTGGGGTGGACATTCAGGTGCACTCATGCTGTTGTGCAATGGTCTGCAATGCATGCACATCAGATTGAAAAGTAACAGGATTGGGGGATTCTTAAAAGTTTTAGGCCTAACCATGAGGCTGTTAAATCAGGTACGCCACATTTGAACACCGGTATAGTACGATCCTTCAGTGTTTTCATGGCAGGAACGTAACCTTTTCATCCTCATGGCAAATTTAGCTTTTGTCAGATCACCAGACACTCATCTCAAAATCTCAAACCCTGCCCCCTTTTTCTTGATCCTCCAATCACAACTTGTTTCAGGGGGCAGGTTTGAGATACATTTTAGAATAAGAACGAGTGGTTTACCTGCCAGGTAGAGTACAGTCTAATAGATTCTAGTAGAGTAGAGTAGAGAGTAGAGTCTAGTAAGTCTAGACACACCTGTCCTACCAGCCACAGAGAAAATCTATCTGCATTTGCCTGGTACTAATTCCCCACCATAGTGTTTTATTTTCCCAAACTATGTAACATGCTGAACATTTGCAGTATTTCGATCAAGTCCATGATGATCAATAGGCATATCAAAGCAGCAGCATCCATGTCACATAGCCTAAGGGCTCGGCTATACAGTATTGATTCATCTAAAAACTGAGATAAAACAGACAATGTCTGTCTGTTGGTTCGTTTTTAAATTAAAATCTAATGTAATTGTATGTTTTCAGAAACAACAGTTTGCAGTTAGTATGACATCCATCAGATCAAAAACAGACACAACTGTTAGAGTCCTGTGTCCTACAAACAGATACTCCTCATTGGGAAATAATTAAAAACAGATGTAGACGGACTGACGCAACAGATCAATGTAGCTAGTAGCTACTAGCCAGGGCTCTAAATCCTAAACCCTGCTGTAAATCCGAAACCTCTCCACCAGGAGCCCAGGACAAAATATAACGATTTTATAATATCGATATTCCCATTAGCCTTACTTAAGATAATCTGCCATTCTCCAAAACCTGGACTAAGGCTCAACCTGCCAGTGGTTGGATCGATCGGCTTCTAATAGAATAGACCTACTAGGCCTGTGAGCCTTAATACTGTTTGGGACACTAACCGTGGATTGACCGTTGATCAGCCATCTATAAATCCATGTTAATATCTCCCTCACTCAGGGGCACCTACAGGATAAGAGGGGGGTTAATGATGGTTATTTTCCAGAGGGTTTAATCATTAATCATTGATACCACTTGTAGACCGTTGGTCCTGCTTAGATCAGTGCACAATACATTACAAAGTGCAAAGGCTGTTTTTGCATTTGCTGGTAGTGCTGGCTAATACACCCCTTACAGCCAATCAGACGATGGGATGGCCCACACTGCTCTCTACTGACATGCATGTTGTGGGTGTGTCTGGTGGGTGTGTGTGTAGGTAGGTGTGTCTGGGTGAGTGTGTGTGTGTGTGTAGGTAGGTGTGTCTGGGTGGGTGTGTGTGTGTGTAGGTAGGTGTGTCTGGGTGAGTGTGTTCGTGTAGGTATGTGTGTCTGGGTGGGTGTGTGTTTGTGTAGGTACTGGTAGGTGTGTCTGGGTGAGTGTGTGTTTGTGTAGAAATGTGTGTCTGGGTGGGTGTGTGTTTGTGTAGGTACTGGTAGGTGTGTCTGGGTGAGTGTGTGTTTGTGTAGATAGTCTGGGTGGGTGTGTGTTTGTATAGGTAGGTAGGTGTGTGTTTGTGTATGTAGAGTGTCTGGGTGTGTGTTTGTCTAGGTAGGTGTGTATGGGTGTGTGTTTGTGTAGGTAGTTGTCTGGGTGGGTTTGTGTAGGTACAGTAGGTGTGTCTGACTCTGAGTGTGTGTGTTTGTGTGGTGTGTGTAGGTTTGTTTAGGCATGTGTGTGCGTGTACAGTAGGTATGTATGGGTCTGTGTGTGTGTATGTGGGTGTATGTGTGGGTGTTTGGTGGAGTGTGTCTAGGTGAGTGTGTTTGTGTGTGTGTGTAGTAGAACATGTTAGAAAATAGTAATACCCCACTGTTAAAACAGTGCAACAAGTCATTATTTAATTAAACATGCAGAAGTGAGAGAGAGACACCCGTGCCTCGTACAGTAGCACATTACCAATACCATACAGTATATCCTCCTGTAGGAGAGGAGCCACAGGTTATTATGGTTTCAATCCCTGTCTGGCTTCGGTGTGGTTATGCTAGCTCTGTAAACTGTGTGTTTGTACAAGTGTGTGTGTGTGTGCGTGAGAGGGCCTGCCTCCTCCTCGATTTCTGTCCAACATATTTTTCCACTTGTGGGAAACAAACCCACGTCTCTGATCACCAGATAAAAAGCATTTGAGGCTGTTCATTCCCGGAGACCCGCTTCCCGCTCAAGAGGAATGTGTTTACAAGCGTGTGTTTTGTTTCCTTGGCACTGCGGTGGCACAGAGAGGGGGGGGGGGGGGGGGGTGGGAGGAATATAGTGCAGGCTGTGCAGCATAATGGCGCTTTTTGTTCACCAGGCGAGCTCGTGTGTTTATTCAGTACCACAAGTTACTGTCCTCAGCTGAGCATGGGCTGAACGGACAGTTACAAGGCTTTTCATGATCCTAGGAAGAAAATGTCAAGTTAGACCGCGCTCTCAAGATACGACACTGGGTGCTGAAATCCCATTAAGTATTATATAAAAGAAGCAGTGAAGCCAGACCAGCACTCTCAGGTTCAAAATTTAATGGCAGCGTGAAACAAACATGTTTCGGAAATATTGCAAGCTATAACACTGAAGAAGGAATACATATTTCCGAAACATGTTTGTTTCAGGCTGCCATTAAATTTTGAACCTGAGAGTGCTGGTCTGGCTTCACTGCTTCTTTTATATGATCCTAGGAAGAGGAATGAGCTTTGTATATACAGTGCAGTAGACTAGATTTAAAAAGACAGACTGTGGGGATGTATGGCCGACTTGGCCGTCATCATACAGCTCATGCCAGTCATGTCGTTTGAGATCCACGGGAGAAACAGACTAAAGGATAAACGGGAAATTATTGAGATATTGCAAAAGACATAGGGAGTGGCCTTGTTTTTGGAATGGCTGGTGGACTGGAGCAACAGCCAGGCCCAGGGGGTGGGGCTAAGAGATGATGTCATGCAGGAAAATCAGCTGGGTGGGCTTGTGTTCATCTATGTTTTGCTTCCTGTCTGACGTGGCTCTGCGCTGCTACTGATTCAGAACACACACACACACACACACACACACACACACACACACACACACACACACACACACACACACACACACACACACTCTCACTCTTCCTTGTTCTTTACAATTTGTGGTGCGTGCCTTTGGTTTCTCTGTGTCAGCTAACTTTAGATGAGCTAAATTTGGTCGTGATGGAGGCCGACACACACAAACACAAACAAACACACACACACACACGCGCACACACATGCACCCTCTGCCCACACCAGTGAGGTTGGGTAGCTAGTGTGGCTTACTATGTGGCTTACTATTGGGGCTGCATGATTAATCGTAAAAAGATCTCAATCTGCTGCATTCACGTTCACGTGTTGACTTATTTGCTTCGGAACAATCCCAGTTGCGATATCAATCACACTTACCCGATGTAAAGCAAAACACGCTATTAATTCAACATTCAATATATTTTCTTACTTTTGTGTTGACTTGTTGCCAGATTCACCAGGCGGTGGTATTCGACCTTTGCGATCTCAGACACATTGCCACACAGTACCACAACCTTCCTGGATGATTTATGAATGGAAATAGCGAATAAAAGAAATAACGATCCAATAACGAGTATACTCGTTGTTGGCGTTATTCGATTGGCGGCCAATAACGAGTATACTCGTCGTTGGCGGGGAATGAGTTAAGAGAGTGCAATAAATGTTTTTATTTAAAAAATAAGAATCGTGTGAGAGAATCGTGATCTCAATTCTTAGGGAGAAAAATCTTGATTCATTTTGAGCAAGAATCGTGCTATATTCTATTGTATATAATATCAGTTAGGGAAGGAAACAATCTGGTCCACAGATGTTACCAATTTACCATGGTGATGGAAGTTCATTCTAGCGAGTGGGAGGGAATGACTGAGGCTTTGAGGTTGATTGGACGGCTGGGATTGTCTCATCGTACTCGCCCCACCCCCCGCCGATTGTCGTGACTACCAGAAGCAATCCGGTGACCTTTGGCCTTTTTAGTGAGCAGCTGTGAAGAACATGCATACTGATTTATTATATATATGGTTGGATCTTTTCACACAGCTCTGTCTGCAGTGAAAGACAGCAGTTTGTCTTGTTTATTGATTCCCTGTGCCTGATGTTAGAAGGTGTAACAGCCTACTTAACCAATAAGTATGGTTATAGGTAATGTACGGTTCCACATACCATACAAAGCACTTGAACGGGCTCTCATTGGGTCTTGTGTGAACATTTTCTTTATAGATTAATTGAAAATATATAAATGTGTTAAAAAATGTAATAGAATATCTTCAGTTTATAATGATATATTTGGTAATAGTAGATATAGGCCAGTCATATGTTTTTATTTGTTATTACTGTAGATGTACAGATTAGTGTTGTCACGATGCTGGAATTTCGACTTCGATACGATACCTTGAAAAGTATCGATACTTTCGATACTTTCAATACCAATTTTTTTTTTTTTTTTTTTTTTTATTATAATAATATTTTTTTTTAACAAATTTTGCTTTTGTTGCTGGTTGATTCTCCTCAGCTTCTCTCTGGTACTATACGAGAAGATAAATACACTTTTAAAACCCTTTGTTTATCTTTAGATCAGAGAGAGAGAGAGAGAGAGAGAGAGAAAGAGAGAAAGAGAGAGTGGCTGCTGGAGATTTTAAGTCTACTGAGCGCACCTTTCTAGTTATGACCTGAAAACAAGGGTACTTGAGAGAGAGAGAGAGAGAGAGTTCTCCGGAGCTATGCTCGGAGCATTTATTAACGTTACATTTTCAACAACATTGCTGCTAATTGGACACTTCATGGAGGCGGGGTAACGTTGTGTCGAGTTCATGTGTGTACTGGTGTAGGATGGGCTCCGGCTCCGCTCGACCTAACGTTGGAAACGGGGTAGTTGTGTCGAGTTCATGTGTGTACTGGTGTAGGATGGGCTCCGGCTCCGCTAGACCTAACGTTGGAAACGGGGTAGTTGTGTCGAGTTCATGTGTGTACTGGTGTAGGATGGGCTCCGGCTCCGCTAGACCTAACGTTGGAAACGGGGTAGTTGTGTCGAGGTCATGCGTGTACTGGTGTAGTGGGCTCGGCTTGACGTTACTCCGTTTCCATGAAGTAATAGGTGGCCAGCTAGCTAGCATTAAGCTAACGGAGGAACGACAGCTAACGTTAGCTAATAATAGCGTTGTTTACAAACTGAAGACAGGGCTGCACTGCCCGGCTGTGAGGGGGAGGAGGCTGCAGCAGCTTGTGTCTGTTGCTCTGAGCGAGGAGGAGGAGGAGGCGGAAGGGCAAGGCTCTGGCAGCGCGTCTGTCTGTCAACAACTTGCGGGAGCAAGCCAGCTGGTACCGATACTGCAGAAAGTATCGGTACTTCGGGAAATGAGTATCGAAGCCGTTTTAAATATTCAGTATCGATATGTATCGATACTTCGATATTTTTGACAACACTAGTACAGATATTTTACAGCATTACTGATTGATTGATTGATTGAACATTTTATTAACAGATTGCAGAATGGGTACAATACAGTACAGCTCAATACACACAATTGTTAAGGGGATGCAGACCAGAGAAAGACTTTCTTCTTGTTTACATCAGGGTCCCCCATTTTCAATTCATCATAACATATATGATATACAGTTAGACAGTCTGCTACATCTATACATTTATGACATACCAGATTACAAATACAGTACTGTTTTTGATACAAGAAGAGTAAAAAAGAGAGTATATACATTTGACGAAGAAACTGTACATTGGAGGAGGTTGGTAGGTAGGAGGTTGGTAGGTGGGGTGGGGGGGAAACTGTACATTGGAGGTGGTGGGGTGGGTAGGCGGGGTGGGGGGGGGGGGGGGGGGGGTGTAACTGTAAATTGGATTATCGACGAAACCTTACTTGGTCCCAAGAAGAGGGTCTTGTGTATTATTGGGTTTAATAGGACATTTATTGTACATTGGAGGGGGTTGCGTTAGGACATTTACAGGGGCCAGTTTCGAATTGCAGTCTCTCGTAGGACGTGCTCTTTGAGAGTAGTTTTGAAAGTGGGTAGTGATTCACATTCCTTTACAGCTGTGGGTAGGGTGTTCCACATTGATGTGGCATAATTGCGAAACGTGTTTAGTAGTCCCTTGTTTGAGCCGAATCTGGGTTTAACATGATTTGTGGAACTCCCTCTGGTGTTGTGGTCGTGGAATTCACTCACCTTTGGGAAGTATTTTGACATGTACATGGGTACCTTAGTCGTGTAGTGTATCTTGTAGACCAGGCCCATTGCAAGTTGCTGTACTCTGTCGTCTACTCTAAGCCATCCTAGGTTGTCAAAGTGGGCAGGGGTGAGGTGGGTTCTAGGAGTAAGGTCAAGCAGTAGTCTGAGATGTTTGTAATTTAGTTTTTAGCGCCTTTGAGGTGCTTTGGTACCATGAGGTGCAAGCATAGTCGTAGTACCCTTGAATGAGTGCTCCTGCCAGTCTTCAGGGTATTCTTGTTTACCAGAGAGGAGATCCGGTACAAGAATCGAGTTCGTTGGTTGACTTTTTTTATTACATTGAATGCCATTTCACAGGAAAGATTTGCCTCTAGGATGGAACCTAGGTATGTAATTTCATCTTTCCTTGTGACAATATTGTCACCCACTGTAACTGAGAAGCCGTCGGTCTTGCTGAGTTTGTTATTTTAACCGAAGAGAATGGACTCTGACTGTTTTACCCAGGTGTAATGATAGTTTGTTATCAGCGAGTCAGATGCAGATTTTGCCTAGTTCCGAGCTGAGTTTTTTTTTTTTTTTTTTTTTTTTTTGTATCCACTTTTTCTCCTATTTTCCTCCCATCCCAATTTTAGTCATTATGCCAATTCCCCCCTCCCCTTCCTGGTCGTTGCGTGCATGTGCCCCCCACTGGTCGGTCTAGGGAGCCCTGAAGTCTATCACATGCTTCCTCCAATACATAGGAGACAGCCAGCAGCCTCTTTTCACCTGGCAGCGACGAATCTCATTGGTGAAGTGTAACGCATGGGAGGTCACACTACCTTCACCATTTCCCTCCCTCGCTGTGTAGGCGCCCTGACCGACCTGTAGGAGTCGCTGTTTACAACGACCAAATTACCACCCACCGGCTTCTCTCCCGCTGACTCTGCCAATTGAGCCAGTATGACGACCGGCCAAGCCGGAGGCACTGCTGACAGCCGGATTCAATACCAGTGTCTCTGCAGTGGTAGACAGACGCTTAGTCCGCTGTGCTACCAGGCCGCCCGGGCTGAGGGTTTTTTCAACCTGTAACTTGTTCTTGTCAGAGACCAGCAGGGCTGAGTCTTCCGCGAACAGGAACAAGTTGCAGTCACAAGCTGACGACATGTCATTTGCATAAATTAGGAACTACATGATAATAAATCACAACTGGAGTTGAATCTTGGAATACTACTGTAACCTTGAATAAACAGCTTCGTAGTCATACTACGGCTAATTATACGGATATCTTTGGTAAGCTCTAGATACACTTCTAACAGATTAAATCAACTGCGATTAGTCGGCAACTTCCAAATTCCACTATTAGCCTAGTGGACTGACACAAGTGTGATACACTGTAATGTATGCCTGAGAACGAGGGGTGAGACGATCTGATTTGATTCATAACGTTACAGTACATGCTACTGGCTTCACCATTCTATATTATCACAATATTCTGAACAAAACTTGAATGAAGAAAATGTATGGCTGAATAAATATTTGTATTTCATTTTAAAGGTATAATAATAATAATAATATAATGCCATGAAAACAATATGCAGTGTTGTAGTCATCCTGTCATAAATGGCAGTATGCAAAAAGTGACATTTCATATTGCTACAGTATCTTGTGGCATGGTGGTCTAATGTCAGACCCCTGTCACACAACTTCCATTGCACTCTTTAATTCTGTGGTAGGCCTATGTGTTGGCTGTTGACTGACCACTGTGTGTGTGTGTGTGTCCACAGGTATCCGTTACAGTCCAGACGTGTCTGTAGATGAGGTAAAAGCCCTGGCCTCTCTGATGACCTATAAGTGTGCTGTGGTCGGTAAGTACCAGAGCCCTACCCTCCCTCGAAGCTTCCAGCTGGTTGTCCTCCTTCTCAGCCCCCGTGACCCTCTGCCATGTGCTGCTTTCATTTGATTTAAGGCAAATCTATTCAAATCTATTCAGACCAAAACTTTAATTCCTTCCATCTTCCTGCTGTCTACCATCTGTCCTCCATCTAAGTGTGACACACATGTCTCTTGTCTTGTCTCTCTTTCTTGTACCTTTGAAGTATCCTCCTGTTTATTTGATGGCATGCTGAAAATAAAATTACACCCTCATCTCTTCATATTGTAGCTTTTTACTGTATGTGTGTTTCCAAAGCAACCAAAGCTCATTGTAATGATGATGTGTCGATGTGAGTGGGATTTATTGTTTAGTTTATTTGACACATTCAAATACAGTAGTTAAAACAATTCAGAGATATTGTCAGGGATAACATGACAAAGTCCCAGGACTTATTTCCATCAGTCCATCCATGTCCCAACAAGATGGAGACAGTTGTTCAACATTAAAGTGTAAGACATACAACTACAACATGCTACATCTTAACATTACAATCTATTTACATTTTCAAAAGGTGCAGACCATTAATAAAATAAATATGCGAATAAAGAATTAATGAAAAATAGTGCTTTTTTCCAAAGCGTTTTACAACTTATGCCTCACATTCACACATTCACTCACACATTCACTCACACATTCACTCACTGATGGCGGAGGCAACCATGCCAACCTGCTCATTGGGAGCAGTTAGGGGTCAAGTGTTGCTCAAGGACACTTCGACACACTGCCGGGAGAAGCTGGAATCGAACCAGGAACCTTCCGATTACCAGATGATCGCTCTACACCCTGAGCCACTGTCGCCCCATAATAATAATAACTTTCCTTTTTTAACCTATTTTGGTGTATTAATATGGCCATGTCCTTATTTGGTTATCTAGCAGTCTCTGTTTGACCTTTTTCTTAAATACGTGTGGGTTGTGTAACTTGTGTCCCTCCTTAATCGCAAGAGGCAGTTTTTTTTCCCATTCTCTAATCACCAGCATAGATAAAAGAAACCTTCCCCGTCATGGTTTTGAAACTTTTGAAAAGGTTTGCTAGTACCCTTTGCTCTGGTGTTGTGATTATGAACTTCTCCTACCTTCTTAAAGTACTTGTCAAGGTAACCAGGGGCTCTACCATTTTAAGATCCTGTGATGTGTGTGTGTGTGTGTACTCCTCAGTGTCTGTTCTTAATCCCAGTGGTATTTAAGCTGTAGTCTCACTCTCTCTCCAGATGTGCCGTTTGGGGGAGCCAAAGCTGGTGTCAAGATCAACCCTAAGAATTACTCTGTAAGTCAGACACCGTGTCAACCCCCCATACATCCATACACACGTGTAGATATAAGCACGCATGGTTATGTAGTGCACTGTGTATGTGTGTGTGTGGGGGGAGGGGGGAAGGGACATGTCTTGGTTGTGATGCGGCTCAGGGCTCTTTCTAGTGTGTGCACAAAGACGCAGCGCACTCCGACCAAACGAGTTGTCATGTGATTCTTAGCTGCTGCCTCTCTGGATTGATTATTTTGGGAAAGCGGCAAGCCTGTGTTTTTAGTTAAATACACATGCATGCACACACACACACACACACACACACACACACACACACACACACGGTTCTGTAGTTAAGTAGTGGGTACTGTAGCGTGCATGATGTATACAGTATATATACATGCACGCAAGGCTGGCAGCTATGGTGGAAAGTAACGCTCTGGTGCACAGGACACTGTAGCCAATCTTGTCACATCAGTGATCCATTTCACATACACACGTGCACACACACACACACACACACACACACACACACATGCACACTGGATGATTTCTCTGTTGCCAGAGGACAGAAGGACAAACAAGGGTTTAGATTTCTATCCTTTCACCTTTTCTCTCGTGTGTGTGTGAGAGGGAGAGGAGGTCACATATTTAAATTGTGCAGTCGGTGCAGTTAACTGCAATTTCTGTCTGTTCTCAAGAAGAGATCCACGTGTGGCTAGATGACTGGATGGATAGATTTGAGATGTTCATGATTTTAATGATCAGATGTTTTATTTTTAAGTGTTGATTTTATACAAGTTGTATTTTAGTGTGATTAGGCCCCATTATATTTAGCGTGTATAGACTTACAAGATACTTGTATTTTTATCTTGCGAAATGCCTCTATGACCGGCAACGTCACTCACTCACTCACTCACTCACTCACCACTCTGCCCCTAGTGGCGATTAACTGGAATGCTACTTCACGTAAGACCAGTTCCAATCGATGTCCTTGTGTTATTTAATTTTTTTATTATGTTTTTGGTAGATATTTTATTGGTTTTTACCGGGCAGTCCGGTAGAGAGAGGAAGTATGGGAGGATAGAGGGGGGAAGACATTCGGCAAAGGTCGCCGGGTCCGGGAGTCGAACCCGGGACGGCCGTGTTGCACCGCAGTGCTGTACGTGGTGTGCCACCCTGGCGCCCCTCCTTGTGTTATTTTTATTACATAGACTAGTGAGGATGCATACAGATGAGCTGATGCTGCAGCTTGAAGGGCATTGGGAACATGTCCAGCATAGTGCTTACGTCTCCATGTCCAGAGCTGGCTGTAAGGAGTGGGACTGCTCAGCTGTTTGCAGTAAGACAGACAAAGAGAAGAAGGAGGCTCATCTCTGTTTCTCTACAGTATAATGATAATATATACTGTGCAGTCTGTACGTCTGAGTATAGTGTACAGTGTGTACTCCAGCACATTGCATTTGAAATGTAACAATGACTATGATTTTAAAGGGCCAGACTTTCAGTTATATTTTGACATTGTTTACATCCATGTTGGGTGAATTGTGTAGGAATTGTAGCCCTTTTTTATTTTTTGAATACACAATAACCTCATTCTAGGGGACCACAATTAATTATACTGTAGCGACCCTGGGATTTGGGTGATTGGTCAGCCGAGCTGTCACGCTGCACTCTACCAACCTGGGGCTGGCAGGGGAAAGGTATAAGAGGGTGTGGCACCTAGGGTGCGCTCTCTTGGTCTATGGGAAGTTATGGGGATGAGTCGCACAATTGCAGGCAGAGGTGATGCACCCAGACTTGTATGCTGAAACTGATGCTAAGCGTTGAACACGCTCACACACACACACACACACACACACATGCACGCATGCGCACGCGCGCACACACACACACAGAGTGAGAGTTAACATAAATATATGTTATATTTAGATATACTAAAAAGCTATTTATCATTTTTGTCTCTCTCTCTCTCTCTCTCTCTCTCTCTCTCTGTCCTTCAGGACAATGAGCTGGAGAAGATCACCAGAAGGTTCACTATTGAGCTGGCCAAGAAGGGATTCATTGGTGAGACACACACACAAACCTTCTACCTTGTGTGATTGGTTGGTGTTTATTCACTTGTTTTAGCACTTACACTTGTATAACTGTGAGGCTATATAGCCAGTCATCTCTCTATCACACACACACACACACGCACACGCACACACAGGAGGTTAAGAGCCTGTGTGTATCGTCCCCTATAGTCCCATGTAGATTAATGTTCAGCTCAAACACCAGAGGGACAGAGAGGTGTGTCATTATTTCTGTCGTGTGTAATTGTGTATGTAGATTCCAGTAGTAGTTTGGTGGCCTTACTGTATTCATAGTATTCCGATCGCAGCCATCTTGGTCTGAAAACAACAGGTGATCGTCGTTTAAACCTGTGGCCAGTGAGCTGTGGCATTGCACAATATTGGTTGACAGGAAAGTGTCATGAAAAAGGGTATGGAATATGGATGTACAATGCTTATTTATTTTGCCCATAATCTCACACATATCCCAGAACTCACGTTCATTTAGTTTGACCGTAATGAGAGTTAGGAGTTTGAAATAAGCCCTCTAGTGGCGTAGTTGGAAGACACTGAATCCTTGTGTCCACGATGTGCCTCGTGATGTAAATGAAAAAAAGAAAACAGCAGTAACTTCTATTGCAATGTGTCATCTGATGACATCGCTGGAGGACATATTCAAACTCATTCAACTGTCTAGAATGAATGTGTGCAAAGCCATCTGGAGCTCTGGGACAGGATCGAGATTATATCCAAAAATAATCGCCATTGTTTTCTTTAGTGAAGTGCCCCTTTTAATGGACATGGAGGAGTATTACCAGCCATCTCTGGTGGTGCACCAGTTCAGAAAGAGCTTCCTCTGGTGCCTCGTCCACAAGGAATGTTGAGGCAGGCAGGCTGCCCAGAAGCCAGATTTCCAGAGTTTTCCCCAGGCTCATTTAGGCTGTGCCCACGGCTAAGGGCATCCCCCTCCCAAGCCAGCATCTGGGTATCAGTGCTGAGAGCTTAGCTCTTTCCGTGTTAAGTATGGAAAGCCTTCATTAGTGAATCCCCCTACAGGGACGGGGATCCCCAATCACACACTCCACTGCCCTATTCAGCGTGTATCTGTGTGTGTGTTTGTGCAAAACTAATGTGTGTGTGTGGACGCCCTTGTGCAGGGAAGTTCAGACATACATCTCACCTCCACATCTCCCTCTGTCCCTTTCTTCTCAGTCTCTCTCTCTCCTCCCATCCCCCACTCTGTTTCTGATCCCATTTTTAGGGGCCGGTCTCCACCATAATTATCTCATTATTACTTACTGTATTTATTATTTAACATTCAACCTTTAACACCACTAGTAGTGTCTCCCTGTCCACAGTTCAGGTTGTTTGCATGTAATATTATATGAGATAAACGCGTTGGTCTTTCTTTATTCATGCTGCCTTTGCGTGTGATGTCAAGTACCGCTACAGTATGTTGTGGACACATTCCGTTCCATTGCATTCCTCTGAGGCAGCTGGAAGACTGAAGTAAACCTTCACCTCTCACCCTCTCTCTCACACCTGTTTATTCTCTCTCTCTCTCACCCACCTTCTTCTCTCTCTCTCGCTCTCTCTCCCCCATCTCCCTCTCCCTCTCACCTCTTTATTCTCCCTCTCTCTCACCCACTTTCTTCTCTCTCTCTCACCCCATCTCTCTCTCCCTCACCTCTTTATTCTCCCTCTCTCTCACCCACTTTCCTCTCTCTCTCTCTCTCTCCTCTCTCTCTCTCTCTCTCTCTCTCTCTCTCTCTCTCTCTCTCTCTCCTTCTCGCACCTTGCAGGGCCTGGCATCGACGTCCCAGCCCCAGACATGAGCACAGGAGAGAGGGAGATGTCTTGGATTGCTGACACATACGCCAACACCATCGCACACACGGTGAGTTGGTAAACGCACAAGTCAAAACGCCATCGAGACTCATTCTTGAGGACAGACTTATTGGTGATAGTTAATAATAATGTAATTAGAATGAGTTATTAGTAGAACATTAGTAGACTAACCAAAATAAGTACAAATAGTAGAGGTGTAACTAACTATATAGATTTGGATCGGAACATAAATTCAAAAGGCAACAATCCAATTCAGTTGATCATCATCTTCCCTTCCTTCCTTCCTTGTCTGTCTGTCTGTCTGTCTGTCTGTCTGTCTGTCTGTCTGTCTGTCTGTCTGTCTGTCTGTCTGTCTGTCTGTCTGTCTGTCTGTCTGTCTGTCTGTCTGTCTGTCTGTCTGTCTGTCTGTCTGTCTGTCTGTCTGTCTGTCTGTCTGTCTGTCTGTCTGTCTGTCTGTCTGTCTGTCTGTCTGTCTGTCTGTCTGTCTGTCTGTCTGTCTGTCTGTCTGTCTGTCTGTCTGTCTGTCTGTCTGTCTGTCTGTCTGTCTGTCTGTCTGTCTGTCTGTCTGTCTGTCTGTCTGTCTGTCTGTCTGTCTGTCTGTCTGTCTGTCTGTCTGTCTGTCTGTCTGTCTGTCTGTCTGTCTGTCTGTCTGTCTGTCTGTCTGTCTGTCTGTCTGTCTGTCTGTCTGTCTGTCTGTCTGTCTGTCTGTCTGTCTGTCTGTCTGTCTGTCTGTCTGTCTGTCTGTCTGTCTGTCTGTCTGTCTGTCTGTCTGTCTGTCTGTCTGTCTGTCTGTCTGTCTGTCTGTCTGTCTGTCTGTCTGTCTGTCTGTCTGTCTGTCTGTCTGTCTGTCTGTCTGTCTGTCTGTCTGTCTGTCTGTCTGTCTGTCTGTCTGTCTGTCTGTCTGTCTGTCTGTCTGTCTGTCTGTCTGTCTGTCTGTCTGTCTGTCTGTCTGTCTGTCTGTCTGTCTGTCTGTCTGTCTGTCTGTCTGTCTGTCTGTCTGTCTGTCTGTCTGTCTGTCTGTCTGTCTGTCTGTCTGTCTGTCTGTCTGTCTGTCTGTCTGTCTGTCTGTCTGTCTGTCTGTCTGTCTGTCTGTCTGTCTGTCTGTCTGTCTGTCTGTCTGTCTGTCTGTCTGTCTGTCTGTCTGTCTGTCTGTCTGTCTGTCTGTCTGTCTGTCTGTCTGTCTGTCTGTCTGTCTGTCTGTCTGTCTGTCTGTCTGTCTGTCTGTCTGTCTGTCTGTCTGTCTGTCTGTCTGTCTGTCTGTCTGTCTGTCTGTCTGTCTGTCTGTCTGTCTGTCTGTCTGTCTGTCTGTCTGTCTGTCTGTCTGTCTGTCTGTCTGTCTGTCTGTCTGTCTGTCTGTCTGTCTGTCTGTCTGTCTGTCTGTCTGTCTGTCTGTCTGTCTGTCTGTCTGTCTGTCTGTCTGTCTGTCTGTCTGTCTGTCTGTCTGTCTGTCTGTCTGTCTGTCTGTCTGTCTGTCTGTCTGTCTGTCTGTCTGTCTGTCTGTCTGTCTGTCTGTCTGTCTGTCTGTCTGTCTGTCTGTCTGTCTGTCTGTCTGTCTGTCTGTCTGTCTGTCTGTCTGTCTGTCTGTCTGTCTGTCTGTCTGTCTGTCTGTCTGTCTGTCTGTCTGTCTGTCTGTCTGTCTGTCTGTCTGTCTGTCTGTCTGTCTGTCTGTCTGTCTGTCTGTCTGTCTGTCTGTCTGTCTGTCTGTCTGTCTGTCTGTCTGTCTGTCTGTCTGTCTGTCTGTCTGTCTGTCTGTCTGTCTGTCTGTCTGTCTGTCTGTCTGTCTGTCTGTCTGTCTGTCTGTCTGTCTGTCTGTCTGTCTGTCTGTCTGTCTGTCTGTCTGTCTGTCTGTCTGTCTGTCTGTCTGTCTGTCTGTCTGTCTGTCTGTCTGTCTGTCTGTCTGTCTGTCTGTCTGTCTGTCTGTCTGTCTGTCTGTCTGTCTGTCTGTCTGTCTGTCTGTCTGTCTGTCTGTCTGTCTGTCTGTCTGTCTGTCTGTCAGTCAGTCAGTCAGTCAGTCAGTCAGTCAGTCATATGTAATGCGGGCTCTGCGTCTTCCTTCGCCTATTGGACTTCTCTGTGTGCCTGAAAGAATTTCACTGACCAGGGCCACACCCCCATCGCTAGCATATAAGCAGGGGCTGTAGCGTACATTCTCCCTTCCTTCTCTTTCAGCTGAGGAACTCATTCTCCACTCAGCCCTTGAACATATGGACAACCCGACACCTACGCCTGCATGCTCCTCCTGGACTATAGTTCAGCCTTTAATACGGTCTGGGGCTGCCCACTTCAGAGAAGTTCTGATGGAGAGACCTCAGGTGGTGAGGGTGGGGATTAGGGAACTCCCCAGGGCTCCTGCCTCGACCCTAGACTCTTCTCCCTCTACACACCTCTACATGACCGCCTGTCCACCCATCAACTTAGCTACCTTTTCAAATTAGCAGATGACACAACCAATCCTAGGACACGGAAACAATGAATTACACTACAGGCAGCTGGTGGATTAGACACTCACCTATGGGGAGGAAAACAAAGTCTTGTTCTGAATACTGATGAGACCAAAGAGCTAATCTTGGATTTCAGGAAGAAAGCCCCACCCCCTTCTGCAATCTGAGGGTTAAAGGCATGAGGTGGAATGTGTCGACAGCTTCAGGTTTCTCGGCCTGTACAACTTAGGCAGCTGCTCCGAAAACTGTCAATGGCTGTTTCATCAGGTCACTGAAGAAAGCAGTGATCGCCAACGAAGAACCCCAATGGCTTTCAAGGCCACCTTCCCGCACATGCCAGACCGTGTCTTCTGCGTCCGCTGCCTGGGCAAGTCTCACGCTGCCAGAGCGATCGACTCCCAGGAGTGCTCCAGCTGTGCCACTCTGCCTCGAGAAGAGACCCTGTCCCACCACGCTGCCTTCGAAGGCCACCCTCCCTCTCCTGTGCTTGGACTCTGATACCTGACTCGGATGTCGACGTCGAGGAGTATTACTAGAAAGAGCCTCTTCTGGTGCCTCGTCCATGAGTAACGTCGAGGGAGGCAGGCAGGCAGCCCAGAGGCCGGATTTCCTGAGTTTGTCTCAGGCTGCGGCTAAGGGTATCCCCCTTCAAGCCCAATATTAGGCCCTGGTCAGTGATGGGTGCATTGGTGAAATGATTTCAGCACATGTGCTATTAGCTCAGTTCATATTCATATAACTAGAGTTATACTTCACAATGATCGTTATCTGTTCATCATTCTCCTATCAAAACCAGTCAAACGGGTTTTATTTAACCATAGCCAGGACAATATTTATTCTCCGGTGTTGATGTCTATTTGTGTGTGTGTGTGTGTGTGTGTGTGTGTGTGTGTGTGTGTGTGTGTGTGGCAAGCTGTCAGTCCTTCCCCTCAGAGGACATAGGACCACACACACACACACACACACACACACGTTATGTAGTTAAGTAGTGGGTACTGTAGTCAAGTAGTGGGTACTGTAGTTAAGTAGTGGGTACTGTAGTTAAGTAGTGGGTACTGTAGTTAAGTAGTGGGTACTGTAGTTACGTAGTGGGTACTGTAGTTAAGTAATGGGTTCTGTCGTTAATTTGGCTTGTCCTGAAGTGAACTTAAAATAGTATAATCTCACTGCCTTGATGCACTGCAGAGCCTCCTAACTCTGTAATGTGTGTGTGTGTCAGTGTGTAGATAATTTCAATACCTGACACATTGCCAGCGCTGTACAACCTCCTAACCGTGTCTGTGTGTGTGTGTGTATCTACAGGACATCAACGCCCATGCTTGTGTGACGGGGAAGCCCATCAGCCAGGGTGGTATCCACGGTCGTGTCTCAGCCACCGGTCGTGGAGTGTTCCACGGCATCGAGAACTTCATCAACGAGGCCTCCTACATGAGCATGATAGGCCTGACCCCCGGCTTCCAGGACAAGACCTTCATCATCCAGGTACACACAGACGGACAAACATACACACTCATGTAACCTGCACATTCTGGTAGATGCACACAGACAACTATACAGTGTACACACTAGGGCTGTACCGAATAGTTTGAAGCTTCATTCATAACGTTGACATTCGAATTATAAATCAACATTAAAATTATTATTTTTATAATTTTCTTTATAATCTTTTATAATCTTTTTTTAAATTTTTTTGTATGTGTCTATTCATTCTGTTTAAACAGGGTCTTTCTTCACAGTTGCAGATAAAGATTAGGCTACACTAATATTATAGTATTATACTATTATAGTATATGACTCGTCATAATTTTTTTTATAAAACATTTATCATAAAGTAGCCTCTGCATCCGCTTGGCGCTCGGCGCTCCATCAAGACGTCACCATCACTTTCGTACCAACCGTGCCCTTATTGGATTATTTATGTTGACGAAACTGACGAGTTATATTCATTAAAGAAAGTTGATTAAAAAAATAAATAAGACTAATTTAATCAGATTAATCACTTTATTCAAATTGAGGATTTTTTTTATTATTATATTTTTTTTTATTATGTTTAACTTCAATAGAAGCTTTGCATGTAAAAAATAAAATAAAAATGACATTCGGTACAGCCCTAGTATACACACACACACACTAGGGGTGGGAATCACCAGTGGCCCCACAATAAGATATGTGATATATATGATATACTGTAATATTGCGATATATTGTATTTATTACCTTTTTTCAACTGCAAATTATGTCCATAACTTTAACATCTGCAATCAAATATATATACATCTGGTTTATTTAATAAGATAATGTTTTCAGTCTGTTCACCTCACTCCAATAATTTCTATTGCAGTAAAATGGGATTGTCAAGCAAAATTTTTTATATATATATATATATATATTATATCGCTATATATTGGTATATTGCTGTACTGTACTGGTCCCCCCCACCCCTATAACACACACTGATACAGATGAAGACACATACACTCTAAATTGGGTGAGATGAAAAGTCTAAAGCCACGAGTGCAAGTGCTCCCTCATGCCTAGAGGCACAAACACAAAGGCTCTAAGTGCGCAGTCCTGTAGGAGTGACGCATGGGTTTTCAGGGCCTCACTAGACCAGACATCTGGTTTAGTCCGGTTCTGATTTGTCATCAGAATCGAGATGCTCTACATCTTATCTTTTCCTGCCAGGCAGCAGTGGCGCTGGAGGGAAGTCGGGAGAATTTCCTTTAGTGCACTGGGAGATGACTAGGACACATTTATAGCTTGTAGATCGAGGTGCACCAATACCAGTATCATTTGTCATCAACCTCAAAGAGTAACCACACTGCACCGCAGAGGTTTTTTCCTCAACACTGGGGAAAGGTGTTCATTTTGGCTTCAGCACAATGTCATTCATGTATTTCTATTGGGGGTGGATTTGAGTAGTCATGCCCATCCTATAAATCCTATAGCTGCACCTCTACTCGTAGGACACAGGAACCTCCCTCTCCCCTCTGCGTGTTGGTTTGAGCTGAGTCAGTACCATGGGACAGGGAAGTAGGACAACACTGATGACTCAGCATAGAACTCGTTGGACAAATGAACAGCTTGTAGGAGAGTTTAACTGATCCCTTTCACCTTTGGGTTGCGCGCGTGTGTGCTGCAGCAGTGTCCGAGGGAAAGGGTAAAGGTCACAATGCAGCAGTTATCTCAAGTGCTCTCAGTTCCCTTTGACACATGAGAGCTCCTCATGTTTCACACACACGCACGCACACACACACACACACACACACGCCTCGACCCATTTCTCGGAAGCCTTTCCATAATTACCAGTTTACATTCTCTGTGAGCCTTATGTAAGTCCATTAACCTGTTCCACCCCAGGTGAAAATCTGCATAAAATGTATACCTAGGTAAATGGAATATTGCTCCACTTCTACAAGGGCTATTTGCATATTCTTGGTATCTAGGAACATCTATGGACCTCAATGAATGTATTCTCAGTGTCAGAAATATTGTGTCTATTACTAGGCTTGCTTAAATTGTGATGAAACAAAGGAAAATATGAATTATGATTTTTCTTTTCATCTTTGACAGTGAATAAAACCATGATAATAATGACCAAACTTAAAAAACTGCCACTGAGCTCATTCAGTACCCTCTTGAGATCATGTGTACAAAAGATCTAAGGAAATTAATAAAGGGAAGATGATCAAACTGAAGGTTCTGTATATACAGTACTGAATTCTCCCATCCGGACCAATGCAATTTGAAATATTATTATAGAATATAGAATATATGCTTATACATTACCTTATTATAGCCAATTTGCACATTTATATATATATACATTTAGTATCTTTCAAATGGCCGAGTTCAATTTGGATATAGTATCACCAGGCTTGCATAATAACAGATACTGATATTTACTGTAATCGACTACTATTTTATTTCCCCCACAGTATAACCATTTTGTAACTAATTTCAGATCTAATTCTTCCTACATGATAACAATAGTGTGGAGAAACTGACTGCGTTTCAATATTTGTCAAAAACGTTACCTTTTGTAGCTTATTATCGCGAATCATAACAATTATTGATATGATTCATTCAGAACGCTGAACTTTGAACCACCATAGTGGACCACAGGAAGTGTAGAACGGAGAAATTCCAACGCTGAACGATAGCTACGAATCCCCTCTACAAAATGGCCGCAAAAAGATTCCAATTCCCATGGTTCAACATTTCCATTTCCGGTTCCGGGTCAAAAAACGATTGCAAATAGAAAACTTAAAACGATATAAGTACACTTTTAACCTATTGCTAAACTATTGCCAACCTAACGTTTTACATTCTACATGCATTTGTAACATAGTAGTGATATTAATACTTGAAAACGTTTGATTTTAAAAACGCTAATTTATTGCATCACTCATAAAAATATTAATATATGATAATAATGTCAAAAGGGGTCTGTACCGACCCGTATCTGTGTTACTGCTGGGATGAATGTACTCTCTAGATCAGTGATTCAGTGACGTGAAAGAATATAGAAATACATAATCATGCTTATAACCTTTATTTAAGCAGAACTATTCAATTGCCAAACTAACTTTAATATACTTGAGGTGTGCACTGTGCTGCTATATTATCTAGGAAAATACAAATATCAGATCGGGACTCGGTATCAGCAGACACTCTATACTACAATATTGGAAGTATAAAGCTGTCCTCCAATCATTAATCAAGTTAAATAGCTTGAAAAGGGAATAAAAGTAATTATTTTGTGTCAAAGTTCACCATTTTGTCCGTGCTTCACTGCGTACAGTTGTAGGGGAGTAACGACCAGACATCCCTCTGTTTTTAGGGGTTGTGAACCAAAAAAGGTTGAGAAACACTGCTTTTATAAAGGGTCCAGATAAACACACTGGAGAGCTGGTTAGAACTGCAAAATAAGTCCTGTTATATATTTCTATCATACATGAATACAATCACGTGATTCAAAAGTGTGTCACTAGAAAACATTGAATCAGCATGGGGAAAATAACTAGGGACTGACATACTGTACCTGACATCAGTCCTGTGATCGTTGTAAAATAGCCAATTTGGCACACATGTTTTGGGTCATGTTCAAGATTGGGAAAATTTGGGACATCAATATTTATGATGCTTTTAGATGTGCAACCAAGCCCTGCATTGGCAATATTTGGGGTCCAAGGGGATGATATTAACAGCAAGGGAAGTGCTTTTTGCATTTGCAACCTTCTTCTTTGTTTTTCTCTTATGGCACAAGGGTCTTTGAGATGAGATGGGGTATATATATAAAGGTGAGCTTGTGAGCTTCGAAAACAATAAAATAATAATGATATTTATAAAAAAAAAAAAAAAAGCACTGCAGAAAGTCAACCAGTTGTTCTCCCTCGTTGACGCACATGAAAACTCGTCCACCTCTTATCTCTCACCTCTTATCTCGGTACACATAGGAATCTGGAATTTGGCTTTTAACACCAACCTTATGGGAGTTGGGAGTACTAGGGGGATTGTGGGGTAGGAACAAGCTTGGGGATGATGACGACAGCTGATCAGTGTTGAAAGAGCTAATCCGTGTGTGTGTGTCTCTCTGAGGATTATATGGTGGTGTGATTAGATTCTTTTGGAGCTGTAGAGAGCGTTCAGATAAAGCAGATATGGTGTGACAGACCGGCGGAGGGGAGGATCCAGTCAGTGTAGGCAGAGATGTTCTAAAGCCCTTTCTTTGACACTAGTGTGCGTGTAGACGACCCCCGCCCCCCCCCCCCCCCCCCCCCCCTAATGTACAGTTTCCTCCCCCTCATATGTATATATTATCTGTCAGGATCTCTGTTTAACAGTACTGTATATTTGCATATCTTGTATGTCACAAATGTAACAGTACTGTATACCTGTATGTCATGTATTGTCATAAATGTCATGATATATATCTGTATATCTGTATGGCACCCGTAAATGTACAAACCCCCCCTCCCACCCACCCACCCCCTCCTAATGTACAGTTTCCTCCCCCTCGTATGTATATATTTTCTGTTAGGATAACAGTACTCTATATTTGCATATCTTGTATGTCACAAATGTAACAGTACTGTATACCTGTATGTCAGAAATGTCAAGATATATATCTGTATGTTGCGCGTATGTCATTAATGGCATTATGAATTGAAAATGGGGGACCCTGACGAAAGTCTTTCTCTGGTCTGCATCCCCTTAACAATTCAGATTCAGATTACTTTATTCGCCATTTTATACAGGTACAAAATGGAACGTGATTTGACATTACAGTGCATGCTTTTTTCCACAATTAAGAACAATACAACAGTAAATAAATAATTTTAAGTAAAGTGCAAGACAGGACAGAACAGTGAGACAACAATAAGACTGTGAAAGTGCGGTGGTTGGGGACATGGATACAGTGCAACACAAAGTTCAAGTCCAGAAGTCCAGCCCTAGCAGCTTGCCATCGAGGGGGGGGGGAGCAGGGGGACACCTGACTCGTTTACCAGGCGAGCTGCTGAGGGGAAGAAACTCAGTCTGTGGCGGGACTTTAGTGTCTTGGGCAGACGTAGCTGCCTGCCGTGGGGGAGCATGTTGAAGAGGTTGTAACCCGGGTGGGCGGGGTCTGCCATGATCTTCCTCGCCCTCCTCAAGGCCCTGGTGGAGTGTAGGGACTCGAGGGAGGGAAGGGGGCAGCTGATCACCCTCTCCGCCGAGCGTATCACTCCGCTGAGCCGTACTGTATTGTACCCATTCTGCAATCTGTTAATAAATAATAATCAATCAACACACACACACACATGCATACACACACACCAGGGTTTCCGTTAGAAAAAATTGTTGCTGGTCTCAGTGTCCGGTAGATTTCAATCTACTGGTCAAATGGGATCAATTCCGGTCAGAGTTTATTGAGCTTAAAACAATTGATAGGCAGGCTATATAAAGAATGACATCCTCAAGGCATGTAGATTTATAATATTTTAACTTAAAACTAGGCTACTTTTGCGTATATACAGTCATTAATATATTCCAAATAAAATAAATCCTTGAGTCTCCGTGCTGCTGCCGACTTGAGGTGTCGGTGGGCAGTCTGCTATAATCACATTTTTATGAGCTAACGAATTCCGTTATATTGGACATTTGTATTAATTATATCAAGCGAAGAACTGAGAAATTTGGCAGAGAGAGACGACAACATTATCGTGGGTTTGCGTGATAAACTCCTAGACAACGATGTGTCAGCGGGAGCTTGGTGCTGCTAGATTTGCGAGAGCATGCAGCTGCAGAGCCACAGAGCAGCAGTGTTTTCAGTTCCGGTCTGGGGACCGCTCAGCAGCGCCCCCCACCCAACAGCTGAATTGCCAATGGCTGAATTGGAGTACTGCACCGTGCGGGCACAGGTGGTGGGTTCTGTGGCTCTGCAGCTGCATGCTTCTCGCAAAATCCACCACTAAGCTCCCACTGACAACATCGTTGTCATTATTAGACCTGCTTGGTGAAGCAACGATGAAACAAATGTAATGATTGTTTCATTCATCGCATAGGCTATTTAATTTTAGCCTATTTTAATACAATTCAAATAATCAAATTGTGCTTAGAGGGAATTATTTTCACCGGACATTATGATGGAGAGATTTAAATGTTCGGACTTCAACAGATTTTGCCGGTCAAATACCGGTAATTACCGGCTAACGGAAACCCTGACACACACACACACACACACACACACATACACACTAAGGCTGAGCCCGAACGTTCGAACGTTCGTTCGTTACGCTGACATTCGGACTTTAATTAATAGGTTTGAACGTTCGGTGAAAAAAAAATAAAGGATGCGCACGGGGTTGAGGTGATGTGAAGCGGCGCGTCAGGCGCTCGGCTCAACCAGTATGGTCTGCCGGGCTGCAGCGGGATACTATTTCTCAACCAGAGCTCTATTTTGATTGACAGGTGATTCTGCCAATTACGTCACAACGCTTGCACCCGCCTCTGCTGTTACCACCAATCGGCAAGCGTTTATTCGTTTTTACTTCAGGCAACGCCGCCATTGATCTGCTTGCTTGAAGCCTCAACAGACTTACCGTAGCTACCGGGGAGCCGTAGTTAGCTCCCCGCCGAGGAAGTAATCGGTAACAAGGTTTCCGTAGGTGAACCTGCAGAAGGATCATTAATGAATACCAGCCTTTTTCGGCCACGGAGCGCGAGCTTCATGGCGGGAGGTGGTTGCGTTGGAAACAACAGCAGGCGCACGGTCTACCTCGGAACGGTGGTAGGGCGGACGGGCGGCAGGCGTGTTGGGAGCCCGGCCGTTCCGAGGTAGACGGTGGACGGGTCTGTTGAGGAGCGTGCGCCTCTCCTCCCGGCTCCCCTCCCCGTCGACCAAGAGTGAATACCTGTTATTGAACGTGTAACACTAACTATATAACGTTAATGCCACAAAACTAATGCCGTTGTTTATCTAGCCCCTTACGTGACTGCAAGGGCTATTGTTTATCATAGTAACTTTGATTCAGTAGCTTGTTTATTTTTTTCTGAGTGAATCAAATCAAATCAAATCAAATTTATTTATAGGGCCCGACAACACACGTTAATGTCCCCATGGGCCGTACAGGTCTTCTTTAAACAAGTCAAGAAGACAACATAACAATAAGTCAAGAACAGAACAAGAACACCATAAGGTCCAAACATTTTTTAGATGAATGCAAATAAATGAAAGAATGCAAGCACTCCCAGACATACCCCACGCGAAGGTAAGGAAAAACTCACTAAAACCTAACAATAGGGAAAAAAGCTCCACAGGCAGTGTGGAGGAGAGAAACCTTAGAAGGGCCATTCAAGGGGGGATCTCCCTTCTTAGATGTTGGTGATAGTAGTGTTGCAGACGGACAGTTGGTAAGCATGCACTCATGTGTGTGGTGAAACACAGATGAGTGCATGCAATAGCAACTGTAAATTTTGAAAAATTAAAGATAGAGCTAATAGCGATAGCAACTGAACATTTTGAAAGATTAAAGATAGAGTTGATAGCGGATCTATTTGAGGCACAGGGGCGGCGCAAAGAGGGTCACGTCCTCCCCGTCTTAGTCACGGGACATTCAACACTCCGGTCGTTGCTCAGGGACAGCCGGAGACAGGGAGATAGGGGGTGGCGCAGAGAGGGTCGCGAACTCCCCGACATCATCGCGGGACATCCGGCACTCCGGTCACCACTACGAGACCTCCGGAGACAGGGGGGCACACAGAGGGGGTCGCAATCTCCCGGCCTTCGTCACGGGACGTCCAACACTCCGTTCAACACTCCAGGACAGCAAGTCATAGGAAGACAGGGAGACGGGACAGGCGTTAGACAGCTCATGAGATTGTAGTAGGCGGACATAGCAATAGATACAAGTGGTAGGCATATATGTGAATGGAGTAGATATATGAAGTAAGCGTATTATGTGAATAGAATAGAAGTACTTAACCCAGCAATGAAACCGTGTTGACTGTTAATCTGTTAACAGTCTGTTAATCAGTTGACAGGACCACAGACAGACGGCGGTGAATAACTGATCCAAGGCCTCGGAGGTGCATGTAGAGCAGTCACTACAAGCTTGGCCAAGACCCCGAGGCATCCATCACCTTAGTCAGCGCCAGGAGACGGGTACTCAGAGAGAAGGGGGAGGGAGGGGGGGGGGGGGAGGGAGTGCTTTGTTTAATTACATGTTTACATGAACAGCCACCACTGTAAACATGTTTTTCACCAATAGACTATGCAATGCCGCCCTCCGTAGGATCTATAATAATACAATAAAAAAATAATTATTATTAAAAAAAATGAAAAAAAAAATTTTATTACATTTTTTTTTTATTAAAAAATTTAAAAAAACGAACGTTCGAACGTTCGTTCGATAAACCCTGGCGAACGTTCGAACCCTAAAAACAGGGTTCGGGCTCAGCCTTAATACACACACACACACACACACACACACACCAACAAATTTCTGCAGCTCCCCCTCCAATGGAAATTAGATAAGTATTCATAGGATTCAATTGCATCACCGTGGCAGACATCTTGGTAGACAAACGACAGGCAATTGCAATCAAATAACAGTTGACGCTGTCGATTGCGTTCGCCAGCACTCCACACGATGGCAGCAGAGTAGCGCTCTGTCCATGTAGTGGATCTTCCAAACATCTGTTTGTGCTTTGTCACTGATTTAATATTGACTCAATACTATTAATAGTATTTACACATTCGGTTATAACACTAAATACTGGTAATACAATGCAATAATTCACACATATTCACAATTCCACATATCTTATTTATAGACTTGACAGATTCCTGTGCCGGTACGGGGATTAAAATTGCTGACCTTTCAGGTCACAAATCTTTAGGCTAGCTCTGTCTCCATAAGTTCCATATCTTGCATCGGGGTCTTGAATCAGTCTGGCCTCATTTAGCAATAATTCAAACGTGGCCAAAGAAAAATGTCCATCTTGTACAGATAACGTTGTATTGTATGTACATAGATGGATCAACGTGTATAGATAGATAGCGGTCCATAATGGGCTATAGAATGCAGCATGGATGGCCTTCATTACAGTTTCTATACGTATTGATTGAAAAAAACATTATTAACAGATTGCAGAATGGGTACAAATTACAGCTCAATACAAAAACTGCTAAGAGGATGAAGACCAGAAAAATACTTTCAGCGTGTTTACATAAGGGTCCTCCCAGCTGTATCTAAAATATAAACACACAGATGACTTAATACATGACAATTTATTCTCCCAGGGCTTCGGTAACGTGGGTCTCCACTCCATGAGGTACCTGCACAGGTACGGTGCCAAGTGTGTGGGCATCGCAGAGATCGACGGGTCCATCTACAACCCTGAGGGCATCGACCCCAAACAGCTGGAGGATTACAAACTGGTACCAACACACCTCTTCTTTTTAGTCCCCTGTGCTCCATCACTGTGTTACTGATCAGTCCTCTTAGCACCCTGTCCTCCATCACTGTGTTACTGATCAGTCCTCTTAGCACCCTGTCCTCCATCACTGTGTTACTGATCAGTCCTCTTAGCACCCTGTCCTCCATCACTGTGTTACTGATCAGTCCTCTTAGCACCCTGTCCTCCATCACTGTGTTACTGATCAGTCCTCTTAGCACCCTGTGCTCCATCACTGATCTTTTGCTTCATGTACATATTGTCCAAATGTCTTCTCTCCCTTTGTCACTTTAATATCTTCCATTTTTTTCTCTCTCTCTCTCTCTCTCTCTCTCTCTCTCTCTCTCTCTCTCTCTCTCTCTCTCTCTCTCTCTCTCTCTCTCTCTCTCTCTCTCACACCTATATTACTTCTTCTGTCTCCATGTTCTCCTGATGGGACGTGCTGTTTCTAACTGTGTGTTCTGTGCAGCAACATGGCACCATCGTGGGCTTCCCCGGGGCTCAGCCTTATGAGGGCAGCATCCTGGAAGCGCAGTGCCACATCCTGATCCCTGCTGCAGGCGAGAAACAGCTCAATCGCAACAACGCTCCCAGGATCAAGGCCAAGGTACAGACACCCCGCCTCACATGTCAGTCTGTTATACCCATAAGGCACAGAGTCTGGGAATCTCCAGGGACATGTTAATTTTATTCAATTTCCATTATATGGGCAAAGAATTCTCGATGCATCACAATTTATTTTTATTCAGTCCCATTCAATAATATTTTTTTCCCCCAGTTAAATACTACCTCTAAATATTATTGTTACACTTCATGGTTAAAATAGAGTCAAGTAGGATTTACTTCAGTAAGTTACTGTTAGAGGGTTTAACATTGGCACACAGTTTTTGGAAAAGTATAATCAATACAAAAATTGATTATTGCATTTTGTGCATCAACCCAGAATCTTCAAAGGTAGAATCGCAATTGTTGTGATTTAGAAAGTGTGACTTTGACACAGCTGAGAAGTCTGACTCACCGACTTGTTTCTGACAAGACGTGCTTCTCGTAAGACCGGGTCACTTTCATAATGTTGCCACTTGGTGTCACTGTTGCCCCTGCCAAGTTCCTATCCTCTTGCTGCCACATATCATATCATCAATGTGTGTGTAAAAGTGACGAGTGTATACACAGTATTGCACAAGTGGAATGAGCTATGAGAGAATGGAATGAGATAAATATAATGTAACACTATATACATATGACAATGAGGATTTGTTTGTAAAAGTAAAAGTGACAAGTGTATACACAGTATTGCACAAGTGGAATGAGCTACTGTATGAGAGAATGGAATGAGATCAAAAGAATGTAACACTATATACATATAATGACAATGATGATTTAAAAGTAAAAGTGACAAGCGTATATACAACAGTGTTGCACATTGGGTGAGTAGCAGTCCAGGTTCAATAGCAGCAGTCATAGTGCAGACAGCAGGTAAGCAGATATGCAAAGTGATTTATTACCAACATTGCCCTCAGATCAAAGTCATCCATTTACAGTCCCTCTCCTTTCAGTTACCATCTCTAATTTAATTAGACTACCATTCAGTGAGATCAACTCTTTGTGTGTGTTTTTCACTTGTTTCAGATCATTGCTGAGGGCGCCAATGGTCCCACTACCCCTGATGCTGACAAGGTGTTCCTGGAGAACAACGTCATGGTCATTCCTGTAAGAAAAAAACATTTAGCTATAAACTACTGAATCTATCAAATGGACCCTACTTGGTTAGAAAGCTTGATTAATCAACTAACTAGCAAACTAGTTTAGACCACCTAAATATGTGTTTTTATTTAACTACAGTATACCTCCCAGAGTATGGCACTAATCTTTTTAGCATTTTCCATTCATATACATGAAACAGTTAGCATTAGCTTAAACATTTTCTTATAAACCAATAAATCTATCAAATGGACCCTTGGTTAGAAAGCTTGACTAATTGACTAACTTGCAAACTAGGTTAGACCAGCCAAATCTGTTTTCATTTAACTATAGCTCCTTGAATATGGCGCTAATTGTTTTAGCATTTTACATTCACATACATGAAATGGTTTGCATTAGCTTTGCTATGCTACACTTTTGAGCTACTATCAACTCTGGGAGAACCATACTAATGTGCTCTATTTTTCCTATAGTGTTAGAGGAGAGGTTTTGCTAATGATGGCTCCAGTGTGACATCAAACCATGATTTCAAACCCAAAGAAAGACACAAAAAAGTGAAATTTCTTTAATAGTCTAACTCCACGATCCACAATGTTGCTTTACCCAGACCTAAGTTAAGTACTGGATGAGCTGATTTCATGACCCATCACACCCCTACTGTAGCACACGCACGCACACGCACGCACACACACACACACACACACACACACACACACACACACACACACACACACACACACACACACACACACACACACACACACACACACACACACACATTGTAAACAGGTGTGTCTGTGTTGGTCTCCCCTGCAGGACATGTACCTGAATGCTGGTGGTGTGACGGTGTCCTACTTTGAGTGGCTGAAGAACCTCAACCATGTCAGCTATGGCAGGCTGACCTTCAAATATGAAAGGGACTCCAACTACCACTTGCTCAGTGAGTCCCAGCCTTAACCGGTTGACACAGGACACAATTACTTACCAAATGTCTTCTAATCAAATTAATTTAACTGTACTAACATGTAATTTAATCTTGAATTACGTTAACTATTCAAATTATTTTTTCTTAAAACGAGGTGAGATAATGACTTCCAATTGACCTCTCTCAAGCTCCACCCTCTATTCTTGATCCTCCAATCACAACTGTTCCTTCTCTCGGGAAGATCTAGAAAAGATGGTCAATACGAATACCCTTGTTTCAAGGATTTTCTCAAAACACAAAATAATTGTGAAACTGAAGGAATGCACCTGGCTAAATTCAAGATATTGTCACTTGTTTAAAGACATTTCATGAAACAAGTTCAGTTGGGTTGGAACAAGTGAAATTCTCATACCGCAGATAAGTTTTCCACTTTAAGTATGCTTAAAATACTTAAGATGTGGATTTTTTTGGAGGGTATATTTAATCTCAAATGCATATTATGTGTAAGCAGCATGTTGTTAATCAGTTATGTCTATTGAGATAAACTGGAAAATACAAAGAGGGCTTTTGGAGCCAGAGATGGAAAGAAAGTCTGTAGCTACTGTATCTAAAACCAGCTCCCTCTTGGCTTGTAGGGCCTTTACTTGTACACAAGATCATGCAAAAAGCCATATTTAGCTCCTCATGTTTTTTCTACACCTGATAAAATGCCTCCCAGTCGATCTTGTCCACATCGTATCTGCCGCACCTCCTGATCCTGAATCTCAACTCAAAGGTCATGACCCTAGCAGACGCCTCAGTAGCAAATGTTGTGTCCTCAGTCAAACTGTGTCTTGAGCTCTGTGTCTTTCCACCAGCGGTTAAGCACACCCTCTTTCTGTTCTGCATGCTTGAGCAACGCCTCTCTTTCTCAACACAAGCTCACGTTTTTTTTTCTCCTTATCCTCCAGTCCAGTACATTCATGCGTTGAGATTTCCGTAATGGTTTTCAATCTGCAGAAGTTCATTTTAATGAATAGCAGTTTCCAATACTTTATTTCTTTCAAAGTTATGTTTATTGAAGAAAAAAAACAGATACAAAGTTATTGTTATAAACATCACTTTCAAAGCATTCTTCAAAATATCACAATATCCACAATCTTCTTTTTGACAGCAAATCACAATGAAATCTTAACCGGTGACAATATAAGATCTTCATATCATCCACTCCTACTTACACTTCTCCTTAATGCTTTCTATTCTCGTTTATTTCCCTGTTCTCTGCATTTTATTTTCTGCTCCTTCCTCTTCACTCCAAAACACATTCTGTTTTCCACGTCCTGTCTCTTACATTCTTGGCTTTTTGACAGCTACTCTTCTCGTGCAGGTTGTGTCATATTCACCCCGTCGTTTGAGATTCGTGAAAGCCATCTTGAATTCCACCAACTTGCCTTTTGTACCGTTCAACACAACAATTCCATTCCTATTCACTATAACAGTGACTGTCGTATTTTTGGTCAGTTTTGTGTATGTGTAAGCAATTGCTCTACTGTCAGTGTCTCATATCCACCTCTTGTTTTAGTTTTGGAAAAACATCCTCCTCGAATGTCTTCAAGTTTATCTGGGTACCTTGCACCAAAACCTTTACATTGGTATACACACTAATAGTGCCTGACGCGTTTGTAAGTTTTGTGTATGTGTAAGTATAAGTCTTATTTTCCGCAGAGTACCCGTCTTTCAGTGCCTCTATCCACTCCCCTGGACATGCAGTTTTGAAGACGAGGTTGCATGTGTCAGAGTAGAGAACCTCTTCATTATTCTCCAGTCTTCTTTTTGAACCGTTTCCTTTGTTGCTTTCTTTTCACCTCTTCAGGCTAGTTAAAGGGACGGGCATCATCTTGGTTCGCCATCTATAGAAATATACAAAAAAAGGAAATTCTGAATATTTGTACTGAAGCTCTTGGTGGTTAGGAAATGCAGCCAGCGATATGGGGTGTCTAGTTAGGACACGGGAGGCAGGGATGGGCTTTGAGGAGTTTTATTGTGAACTGAATGTAGAAACACAGACGCACAGATACTATAACTATTATACTATTCCGTGGGAGTGTGGTTCTAAATGGGGGCAAAACAACAGACACAGCGTTAAATTATTCAGGCTGCAGTATCTTTATAATGAACATAAACCTCACGAGTGGGACTTTATTAAAGACTAATCTACAACAGGACTTTACTAAAGACTATAATCTACAACATGACTTTACTAAAGACTAATCTACAACAGGACTTTACTAAAGACTATAATCTACAATAGGACTTTACTAAATACTATAATCTACAACATGACTTTTCTAAAGACTAATCTACAACAGGACTTTTCTAAAGACTATCATCTACAACAGGACTTTTCTAAAGACTATAATCTACAACAGGACTTCACTAAAGACTATAATCTACAACAGGACTTCACTAAAGACTATAATCTACAACAGGACTTTACTAAAGACTATAATCTACAACAGGACTTCACTAAAGACTATAATCTACAACAGGACTTCACTAAAGACTAATCTACAACAGGACTTTTCTAAAGACTATAATCTACAACAGGACTTCACTAAAGACTAATCTACAACAGGACTTTTCTAAAGACTAATCTACAACAGGACTTCACTAAAGACTATAATCTACAACAGGACTTTTCTAAAGACTATAATCTACAACAGGACTTTTCTAAAGACTATAATCTACAACAGGACTTTTCTAAAGACTAATCTACAACAGGACTTCACTAAAGACTAATCTACAACAGGACTTCACTAAAGACTATAATCTACAACAGGACTTTTCTAAAGACTATAATCTACAACATGACTTTACTAAAGACTAATCTACAACATGACTTTACTAAAGACTATAATCTACAACAGGACTTCACTAAAGACTATAATCTACAACAGGACTTTTCTAAAGACTCATCTACAACAGGAATTTTCTAAAGACTATCATCCACAACAGGACTTTTCCAAAGACTATAATCTACAACAGGACTTTTCTAAAGACTATCATCTATAACAGGACTTCACTAAAGACTATAATCTACAACAGGACTTCACTAAAGACTATAATCTACAACATGACTTTTCTAAAGACTATAATCTACAACAGGACTTTTCTAAAGACTAATATACAACAGGACTTCACTAAAGACTATAATCTACAACAGGACTTTTCTAAAGACTATAATCTACAACAGGACTTTTCTAAAGACTCATCTACAACAGGACTTTTCTAAAGACTATAATCTACAACAGGACTTCACTAAAGACTATAATCTACAACAGGACTTTTCTAAAGACTATAATCTACAACAGGACTTTTCTAAAGACTAATCTACAACAGGACTTCACTAAAGACTATAATCTACAACAGCCTACATTGACGAGTGCATATGGATTATGAGCAGTATAATTAGTACCTCCACCAATAAAGTTGGAAGTAGGTTTTTTTCTTTGCCCCCGTCATTTCTGTCAGCAGGATATCTCAAATAGTTACCCATGGATTTGAATGAAAGTTCGTGGACAGATAAGATGTTGATGGTGATATGGATCTAGGGCTTTTCCCCCACTTTGCTTATCATTGGATGTTTTCTTTTCTTTGAGATTTTGGTAAATTTCTCCAAAACAAATAGCCTAACAGTACTTAATTACAGAACGGTACAGAATTAATAAATAAATAAATAATAGTAAAAAAAAGAAAATCATCACCAACTGACCGATTTAAACAGGACCTGGATCAGGATTTTTTTTCTTGGCTTGTTTTTCAAAACAAATATCTTTTAAAAGAAAATGTAAATAACAAAATCAAGTTAGAGTTGTTGAAGGAATGAGTTCCTCTAGTCTAGTTGGTAAGTTAATGATAACATTGATTTCAATGCATGTTTGGATCTTGACAGTTTTCTGTCCCTCTGCTCCTCCACTCAGTGTCTGTGCAGGAGAGTCTGGAGAGGAAGTTCGGTAAGCAGGGAGGGCCCATCCCTGTTGTCCCCACCGCTGACTTCCAGGCCAGAGTCGCTGTAAGAGACCACACACACACACACACACACACACACACACACACACACACACAAAGTCATTAAAGTAACGTGAGTCTTATGATTTCATTAAAGCTGCAGTGCAGAACCTTTACATAATACTGTGTAGATGAACGGCCGTTACCATTTAAGGAGTAGTGTCTGTGTAGATTTGATTTTATTACGGATCCCCATTAGCTGGTGCCATGGCAACCAGCTAGTCTTCCTGGGGTCCACACAAAAAAACATACAAAAACAATTATTGCAAAACAGAATTATTAAAAGCCAGTACTCAACATACAATACACAATGAAACTAACAATTAAGATGGCTAAAATTACACTCCCACGCTGGTGCACCGGTAGTGATGTGTGATATGTCAACCAGCAAAGATTGGTTAGTTTGCCAGAAGCCCAGAGTGGAAGAGAACAACAACAGTAGCGACTTGAGAGAATTTTTTTTCTGGAGTGGGTGGTGTGGTGAGTGGACGCTCCAGATAAAACTGTGTTCAGAGGAAGGAATAAAGTAAAAAAAAATAAAGACAAAGACAAAAGTGGATAACTACTTGCTCTCACTGCCAGTAGGGGGAGACAAAGGTTCCGCACTGTAGCTTTAATGAACATCCGGTGTCATATATTATATATAATGATAATGATGTGCATCAGACATGGATTACTCCAATTCAAGGTATTTCATAGACTACACCTCTCTGAGAGCAGACTTGCTGAGATCTACCCGGATGTTGATCCGACCTGCCCCAGCTTCCAGGCTCCAGCCACTCTCTGCCATTATGTTCTGGTCATGCCCATCATTATCCCGATTCTGGCCTTCTGACCTTTTCCTTCCTCTGTGACAGGGAGATCAGCCCTAACCGACCAACTGGCCCCGGTATTCACTGACATATTTAACCTGTCCTTAGAACAGGCTGTCATCCCCACCTGCCTGAAGAAGTCCACTATTATCCCTGTACCCAAAAAATCCAAGCCTGCTTGCCTCAACGACTACCGCCCTGTAGCTCTCACCTCCATAGCCATGAAGTGCTTTGAGAAGCTAGTAAAGGGCTACATCTGCTCCTCCCTCCCCATCAACATGGACCCCCTGCAATTTGCATACCGCCCCAACAGGTCCACGGAGGACGCCATAGCCCATGTGCTGCACACAGCAGCATCACACCTGGACAAGAGGAAGGGGAACTATGTGAGAATGCTATTCATCGACTACAGCTCGGCATTCAATACCATAGTCCCCTCCAAACTCATAGCCAAGCTCAGGGACCTGGGCTTGAACTATGACCTCTGCCAGTGGGTCTTGGACTTCCTGACGGGCAGACCCCAGGTGGTGAGAGCAGGCAACTGCACCTCCTCATCCATCACCCTCAACATAGGGGCCCCCCAGGGCTGTGTTCTGAGTCCCCTCCTCTACTCCCTGTACACACACGACTGTGTGGCTCAGCGGAGTAGCAACACAATCATCAAATTTGCTGACGACACAGTGGTGGTGGGCCTGATCTCTGCCAACGACGAGAGGGCCTACCTGGAAGAGGTCAAGGTCCTGGCGGGATGGTGCCAGGAAAACAGCCTCTCCCTGAACGTCAGCAAAACAAAGGAGATGATTGTGGACTTCAGGAGGTCGGGGGTCAAGGACTACAGCCCCCTCAGCATCGACGGGGCACCGGTTGAGAGAGTCAACAGCTTTAAGTACCTCGGAGCCTACATATCCGAGGACTTGACATGGACCACACACATTGACAGTGTTGTGAAGAAGGCACGACAACGCCTCTACTTCCTCAGGCGCCTAAGGAAGTTCCAAGTCAGTCAGAAGATCCTTAAGAACTTCTACTCATGTACAATAGAGAGCATCCTGACTGGCAACATCACCTCCTGGTTTGGGAATAGCACTGCACAAGACCGAAGCAGACTACAATGAGTGACACGTTCAGCCGAACGCACAATCGGAGGGGGGCTTCCCACCCTCCAGAACATTTACAACAAGCGGTGCAGGGGGAAGGCTAAGAGAATCATTAAAGACTCCAGTCACCCGAACAACTGCCTCTTTGCAGCAAGCGGAACGGTTCCCTCCTACCTCTGATCAATGGTCTCTAACTACACACCCTCAAGACCCCTACACTCTGCACCTTCTAGCTGTCACAGACCCACTCCTATTTGGGCTCCAAATAGCTTCTATCCCCAGGCCATCAGGCTGCTAAACGAACAATAAACACTATGCAACAACCATCAAATGCACACAGCACACACACCCACACACTCACTTAAACAAACAACACACTGCAGCACCCACTCTCCACACTTTAGATCACACAAACACACTTTATATTTATTGATAAAGGATTTGCACTACAACTCGTACACCTTACTGTAAATTGTACCTAAATTGTACCTCATCCCATTTCTGCTTTGCACTATATAGTATTGTACATTAGTACACTGCTTAGTATTGTATATTATCTGGTAACTCAGTTACGTCTATTCTGCATCGAACATTGTACATATGTCTATACTGAACACTGGGACCTCATTTTCTACTTCTAATTTACATGCTATACTATGTTATTTGATACTATCTTGTCTAGCACAGTCTCTGGAGCGTAACAGTAAGAAGCATTTTGTATGAAAGTATTCTGTACTTCTGTATGACGACTATTAAAGAAACTTGAAACTTGAAACTTAACCACTTGGTTGCAGTCTTTGGAGTGCTCCCTGGTGAAATTAGGGTATCTGTCGCTCAATCAGATGCTGTGGCCTTCTCCTCTTTGTTGGCTAGACTTATTTTGCTTAACTGGAAGTTAGCCATTCCTCCATCACATCGACGCTGGGTCGAAGATGTGATGGCACACCTAAAACTTGAGAGACTTAAATACTCCACCAGGGGCTCTACCCAGAAATGTTTCAAAGTTAGGCAGCCATTTTTAGATTATTTTAATCTAAAATTCCCGGCTGAGGATGTTTAGGCATAGGACGGTGATTTATTAGATAGGCAATTTCTGTATTGCAAGTGACAACCTGTATAAGAACGATGCAATTTTCTTTTCTTTTCTTATTATTATTATTTTTCTTTTTCTATTTCTTTGTTTACTGTATCTTTCATTTATTTGAGGTATTGTGTGGTTATATGTAGTCATGTATTGTACAGTATGTATGTTTGTATGTGTACATAATGTTGTTGTACCTTAAGAACCAATACAAAACTATTTAAATATAATGATAATGATGGATTCTTCCTTTTCTTCTAATCCCCCTTTAACCAGGGTGCCTCTGAGAAGGACATTGTTCACTCTGGGTTGGCCTACACTATGGAGAGATCTGCCAGGGTAAGTGTGTGTTGTTTGTGTGTGTGTGTGTGTGTGTGTGTGTGTGTGTGTGTGTGTTATCTATTAATCTACAAAGCAAACATTTATTATTATATTTATATATATATATATAATGTTCCATCTTATGTCATCATAAATCAAAACTAAATTAATTTGAGGCACCACGTGAAGCAAATGTAACCATAGAAGTTACTTCTTTCAATGTTCGTAAACAAAACCACAGGCCCTGCGTAAACGACAGCGGAAAGAGCATCTTTTGAGATCGCTTCAAACTGCACTGCAGGTCCCTCGTGTTCCTCTGAGGACACAGCTTGGTTATTCACTTAACGGAAATATACCATTGAACTTATTCATTCTTAGAATTAAAGTTATTAAACACAAAAGCAAGTGAAGATGGGCTTACAGCCTGGTGTCAAATGTGGCCAATACATTGTTGCAAGAATGTTAAGAACTTGATCTCTTAAAAAAAACAATCGCTTGGTACCTCTTTGCACTTAGTGCTCATTCATGACTTTACATGACTTTGTTTTCATTCTGTATTTTTAAGAACATGTTGGATTATGCAGGTGTAGGTCCAAAAATAGTCTGTGTGTGTGCTAAACCTGTTTTGAGTGGTGAGGCCGAACGGGATCATTCATAGTGGCCATTATGTAAAGCCCAGCCCTTGCTCCAGGCAGTATACCCTGTGTGTGTGTTTATGAAAAGCAGCAGTCATCGTTTTCTGTCCAGTACGTTCTGATTGACCTGAGTCACCCCATATGAACTCAAAATGAATATGAACTTGTACCACAATGGTTAACTGCTCAGTGATTGATTTGCCACTGGTGTAACTCATGTATGTCCTTTCCCGCCCTCCAGCAAATCATGCGCACAGCCGCCAAGTACAACCTGGGTCTGGACCTGCGGACGGCCGCCTACGTCAACGCCATTGAGAAAGTCTTCAAGGTCTACAATGAGGCCGGGCTCACCTTCACATAAACAGCCAATTGCAACCCTACATTCAGCCACACATGTAGTTCCCCGTACCTTCGCTATTGGCCACTGCCCCCCCCCCCCCCCCCCCCCTCCCGCTTCATCATCGTCATTGTCGCCCAATCAAGCTTTCAGATCACGTCAGTGTTTACATTAGAGAAAACCTGCCGCCCTTTCTCTCATGTCACATACTGCACAGTGACACACGTCACTTAGACAGAGGGACTCACCTCGACGTCCTGTTGTTAATCTGGTATTTGTCCTACTTCCTGTAATCTCCGCAGGCCGCTGCTGCCGTGTCATTCAGAGCCACGTGATGCGGCATAGCTCTGTTTTTGTCTTTTAATTTGAGATCTGGTTAAAAGAGCAGTTCAGTTCAGTCTCCCCCCCCCCTGTTGCCATGGTTTCAGCTGACAGCACTTGAAGATGCCTTAGCTCGTGCGGAGCGCTACAACGGAGACGCCACTTCACTTTTAATCCCCGGGATTATATGTTAAAAAGGGAAATAGATTTCACTTTTACGTGAATAATAGAGAATAACGTTAATTTATTGCTCTTGACCTTATCTCACATACTTAGGGTTAGGTGTTGGCATTGAAACGACTATGGGGTTAGGCTTCCCAGTAGGTTTTAACTGGAACGCCACTAGATTCTATTGAGTTTTAGTTTCAAGGTAAAGTTTTACACTGCTCTCCGCTGTGACATGTTCATTCCTCTCTGCCTTCCAAGCCCCCCCCCCCCCCCTCCTCCACTGGGTGAAAGAGGTGTAAGCGGTAATGAACCCTCTGATGGAGGAGAAGAAACTTGTCACCGTGACGAGCCGTTCTCCCATTTTAAAATGTATCCTTTTAACCGTCCAATGCTTCACCTGGAAATTGCTTTAAAAAAAAAGAAAAAAATTTGTATTGCCTTTTATTTTGTTGTTGTTGAAAACCAATAAAATGTCAACAAAAACATACAACAGCGTGTGTTCAGGTTTGATTTTTTTTATACAATAACAGCACCACACAGTACTAGGGCTGACCTCGACTATTCGAATAGTCGACTAATCGATCGAAAGGAGCCGTAGTCGACTGCCAATCTCACAGTCAAATGCAGTCGACTTATCGGCAAATTTTGGCCAATCAAAGTCAACTATACAAATCCTTAGTCGGGGACAGGCCTACACAGTACAGTACACACACACACACACACACACATACAGTACACACACTGTAAAACCGTAATGAATCGTCCTGGTAGAGGGAAAGGGTTTAGGGGGAAAGGTGTTTGGTTTGGGACATTGGGAGGGACGGGGCACAAGAGAACTGCATTTTCAGAGTAGCGGTTGTCCATTTGGGATTAGGCAACGTGGCGACAGTTATCCAAAGAGTTTCTTGCCGAAACTCATAGCTTGATCCGCTGCGCTATCAGCTGCTGCATCTTTCACTACTCCAGAGAGAATTCCACCGATGCCTGGGAGAAGAGGAAAGATGCATATACCTCAGACTACAGTACATCAGAGTTTATGCTGCAATCGTTTACGGAGGTGGGAAGTTGGAAGTGGGAAAACGTGTCGTCTCTGATCTCATAATTTGTCTTTCATGAACTACAATTCACAAAGACAGTTTACAACGACATATAGCTAATGTACTCTTAAAATAGCTAATAACATTGACTTTCATACAATGTGGGTGGCCATGTTGAAATTACGTCAAATGATGACGCTGTTGCTTGAACTGGGGGTTGAGAAAGCATACCTTACTAGGAACTCCTGAGTGGACGTGCTGTTTTCTTTTTTTATTTAAATATTTTTTTTATAGTAGGAAGTCAGAATTTCCAACCTCTGAGTTATAATTGAATGTAGCATTAACCAAATGAACACATGGGCCTGGTTGGCTGGTAATACTTTATTGTATGCAGCACAAAGATGATTAAAGGAACATGCCAACATTATGGCAAATGTGCTTACTATCTTAAGAAGATAGATAGCTACCAGTTTCCTCATTCTGTAGAAAGCTATCCGGCTGCACGTTAGTCTAGTTTAGCACAATGGAAGTGGACGGTACTGGTAGCCTAGCTTAACCTCTGGGACAGGTGTTAGTTGGCCAACGCCTAGGCCTAGCATTCCACATGTTTATGTATAGTTTAGACATGTTAAGAGTTAAAATTGTAAATTGTATATAGTATAGTAGTGTATATAGGAACCAGTTTCTCAGGAACTCAGCATGTCTTTTTTTTTACCATGCATATCTTGTGTTTTACCTATTTAATTTTTCCTATGTTTATTTTTTTCTATGCCTATTTTATTGTATTTTGCACAATCAACCCGCATTTCACTGTATGCCCTGGTATGTATGTGACAAATAAACCTCTTGATTCTTCTTGATTCTATTCCAGTGCTTGGGAGTGTGTAAATCCTCATAACTCTAAAGGTTATCTTAAAGTGGTATGTTTCAAGTTCAAGTTTCTTTATTAGTTGTCATACAAAAATACAGAATACTTTTATATGAAATGCTTTTTTCTGTTTAGCTCCTGAGAGTGTGCTAGATAAAAATAGATAAAGTATAAAATAGAAAGTCAAAAGTATGTAAACAAAGTGTAAACAAAAGTGTTCATCAATATACATATATACAATACAGAGTAGAAAAATGTGTAACTGAGTTACAATGCAATATAGTATACAGTACAATGCAGAAATGGGATGAGGTACAACTTAGGGTAAGGTGCAATGAGGTATGGATTGTAGTGCAAATCTTTTTACCAATAAATATAAAGTGTGTTAAAGTGGGTGCTACAGTGAGTTGTTTATTTAAAGTGAGTGTGTGTACGTGTGGATGTGTGCTGTGAGTGTATTTGATGGTTTGTTACATAGTGTTATTGTCGTTGAGCATCCTGATGGCCTGGGGATAGAAGCTCCTTCTGAGTCTCTGTACTGGCCATGAGACTCCGGTATCGCTTGCCTGACCGCAGCAGTTCAAAGAGGCAGTTGTTTGGGTGACTAGAGTCTTTGATTATTCTCTTAGCCTTACCCCTGCAACGCTTGTTGTAAATGTCTTGGAGAGTGGGAAGCCCACCTCCAATTGTGCGTTCGGCTGAACGGGCCACTCTCTGTAGTCTGCTACGGTCTTGTGCGGTGCTATTCCCAAACCAGGAGGTGATGTTACCAGTCAGGATGCTCTCTATTGTGCATGAGTAGAAGTTCTTAAGGATCTTCTGACTCACTTTGAACTTCCTTAGGCGCCTAAGGAAGTAGAGGCGTTGCCGTGCCTTCTTGACGTGGTCCAGTTATGCTGCTATGCTACGTCCTCTTGAAGTTGGCAGGCTTCTCATTTTAAAGTACATAATCTTTATCAATATGCCATGGTTTCTATACAAAATTATTTCTTCTAGATAAATGTAGTAGAGTAAAAAAAAAAGTACAATATAATATATTTATAAATGTAATTTATTTATAATATATAAGATAATTTATAAAACATTATAGTTCGTCGTTAGTTTCTTGGTACCCATTGGTTCATTATATGTGCCCTCCAAAGTATTAAGTGTTACAACATTGTCTTATTTGAAAGAGTAAATAAATCACCTCCGGTGTCTCCCTTCTCCTTCTCCTGCTCCTGCTCCCCTCCCATCAGCTCCTTCACCTTGTCCTTTGCCATGTCAGCTGAGGGATCACATAATAGACTTTTTCAGTTACAGACATATTACTCTTATCTGTCTGTGTTCAATTAGCCAGACAATGAGCCAATGAAAGAACTATATACTAGTACACTGCTGCCAATGCACATATAGCACAATGATGTGGCTCGGTCATTTGGGACATCATTCTCACATGCTGATATGTTTTTTTTATGATTTCTAATTAATTAATCTAACCTTTATTTAACCAGACAAATTATTATTATTTACAATGACGGCGAGAGGACAAAAGGGCCTCTCGAAGGGTAACAGGGAAACGGGGACAAAATAAATAAATAGAAAAGAGAGTATATTTTCTTTGTCTTTTGAGTTTCCATTGTCATCAAGACAAATGCATGCACATTTGCAACAATAATAAGAATAATGATGAATAATAAATAAAGGGTTTCTGATTTACATTTTAGTATTTGAATGAGACATCTGTAAAACAGAGAAGATAGCCTCAGATGAAAGAGTGATACGTTGACTAAATAGATCTTGAGATGAGAAAGAATGTTGAGGTATATATCTCACCCCCTTTATCGACCGCAGAATCAATGATATTGCCAATATTCATCTCAGCTTGGCGTTGTGTCCTCCGTTGCTTTCCTGATACGAAGGAGAGTGAGTGGTGGAGTGAGAATGTCAGGGTCTGTGTGCAGTACAAACTTATATAGGCCTACCGGTCTGGGCTTGTCTGACACTCAGCCTATTTTTTTTCCATTTGATTGAATGCAGGTAAAAACAAGTGACTGTTGCCAGGGAACAACAGAAATTGAACGTGTGTATGAAAACACATTTTTGGGAGTGACAATTGACGAGAAACTAAACTGGAAATCACATAAAAAATGTAAAAAGAAAAATATCCAAAACCATTGCAATATTATAGAAAATGAAATATATCTTAAACAAGAACTCATTCTATTTGTTGTACTGTTCCCTCATAGTTCCATACATAGCGTGATTCATTGATTGAAAACTTTATTAACAGATTGCAGAATGGGTACAATACAGTACAGCTCAATACACACAATTGTTAAGGGGATGCAGACCAGAGAAAGACTTTCGTCTTGTTACATCAGGGTCTCCCATTTTCAATTCATCAGGACATATATGACATACATGACATACAGATAGACAGTACTGCTACATCTATACATTTATGACATACCAGATTTGCAAATACAGTACTGTTTGTGATACAAAAAGAGTCCAGAAAAGGGAGTATATACATTTGACGTAAAAACTGTACATTGGAGGAGGTTGGGTGGGGGTGGGGGGGGGGGGGGTTGGGTAGGAGGGGTTGGGGGGGGGAAACACTGTACAACTGTACAAGCAAAACTGTACATTGGAATATTTACAACCATACTAGGTAATTTTCTGTACATTGGAGGGGGGGGGGGAACACTGTACAAACAAGCAAAACTGTACATTGGAATATTGACAAAACCATACTAGGTAAATTACTGTACATTGGAGGGGGTTGGGTTAGGACATTTACAGGGGCCAGTTTCGAATTGCAGTCTCCTGTAGGTGTTCTTTGAGAGTGGTTTTGAAAGTGGGTAGTGATTCACATTCCTTTACGGCTTTAGGTAGGGCGTTCCACATGATGTGGCATAATTGCTAAACGTGTTTAGTCCCTTGTTTGAGCCGAATCTGGGTTTAACATGATTTGTGGAGCTCCCTCTGGTGTTGTGGTCGTGGAATTCACTGACTGTTGGGAAGTATTTTGACATGTACTGTGTGGAGGTATGGGGAAACACATATAAAACACACTTAACCAAATTTTCATAATGCAGAAGAAAGCCATAAGAATTGTGAATCAAGCAGATTAGTATGAACCGACAAACGCACACTTTATTAAATCAAATACATTAAAATTGGAAGATCTTGTCGATCTTAGCACTGCAATAATAATGTACAAAGCACATAAAGCACTCACTTCCAAGTTGCATTCAGGAGTTGTTCCAGACGAGAGAGCCGGTATAGACTTAGGGAACTTGTGTATCGCAAAGGCAAGGACAAATATAAAAAGTCAATGTATATCTGTTAAAGGGGCAAAACTATGGAATAACTTTGACAAAGAAGTAAAAATGTGTAGTTCGCTACATACATTTAAGAAATTACTCAAATCTAAGGTGATACATAAATATAAAACCTTATTATTATTATCCTAATCATATTTGATCTATAACATAACTGTATTAAAAAAAATGATATATATAAACAAAACTAATAAATAAATGTGTATACGTTTTGTACATAAAACTATGTATGAAACTTTTGTAACCTTTCGTTTTTGCAAAATTATGTACTGAATTATGTTTCTTTTTTGTATTTAATTTTTTGTATGTAAATAATGTAATGTAAAAAGGTTAGGCAATTATAAGCCTCGGCTTCAGCCTACACCTTTTCGGTCAGTTTTAATTTTAATTAAAAAATTTTATGTTCTACTACTATGATTTGTAAAAGAAGTCCGAAATAAAAAATTTAAATAAAATCATTAATTCAACAAGCCATTAATGGGCTGATTCCAGACCAGGGCAGAAGCAGGTGTGTGATGAACACGTTATGTCAGGTATGCGTGCCAGTGTGGTTACTGCTGCAAAACAGGAAATACCGGCAGTGATAATGATGGCTGTCATGCACTGTCAACGATAACATGAAGTCACAAAAGGAGCTTTTGGCACATACTGCACGTGTTGGACAACGCCTTTTGACTTTTACAATGTGGGTGTGTTGGGGAATTTCTATGTTGTGCTCCACCCAGGTGTGGCCCGTCTTCATTCTGCCCCTGGCAATCACTTAACTTTAATGTCTTCATCCTGCCAAACAGCATCACTGTGGTGCACGTGGTGTGTGAACTTGTTACTCAGCAGGATAATTAAAAGAGGATAAGGATAATTAAATCATACAATACATACGATATGATGCCAACTCGCTGGTTGGTGTGTAAGTCACACCAAAGGGACAATGCTTGGCCCCCTGCCTGTTACCGTGAGCGAGGAGTGGGTTTTAAAATTGGTCGGTGCGACGTCCGGAGCGAGAGTTCTCCGCTCACGCGGCCTGCTGCCAACCAAAGCTATTTTGGTAAATGAGCTGATAACAGACCATAGTCTCAATTTATTGGGCCTCACTGAGACATGGCTTAAACCTAATGACTTCCTGCCTGTAGAGCATTGTGCTAGTCTGATACACAAGCTTGAGACGTGACGGCCCCCGTACTACTCTGACGTCACTCAGGAAGTAAACACCGGTCAGGTTAGCAGCATATAGCACTAGACTGTAACGTATCGTCCCTGTAAGATACTTGTATTAAATACCCATCTACGCCCACCTGCCTACCTCTCGTTCTTTCTACATGGTGTCAGACGTTGTGGACACAGTAGTCAACCCGCGTCCGAAAGTGAAAAGCGAAGGTTTAGGAGGTAGCCTATAACTAGGATATATAACGCGCGAGGAATAACGTGCGAGGACTCACGTTCAGCATGGCGGAAGGATTCCGCAAACCAGGCCCACTCGTGTTTGACAGCCACGTCGCGGAGAATTGGAGAATATTCGAGCAAGAGTATGATATATTCATTGCTGCCGCACACTATGACAAGCCGCCTCGCTCTCAAGCCTTCATCTTGCTAAACCTGGCTGGCTCGGAAGCCATAGAACGGGAACGGGCGTTCGTATATGGACCAGCCCTGTACGATGGAGACGACGAGCAGGGAGAAGAAATAGTCCCCGCCCAATCAAGAGAAGACCCGGAGTGTTTGAAGAGGAAATTCCGTGAGTTATGTAATCCACAAACAAACGTCACTATGGAAAGGCACAAGTTTAATACAAGGAGCCAGAAACAAGATGAGACCATTGAAGCTTATGTCAGTGATTTAAAAATCAAAGCAAAGAGCTGTCAATTCTGAGATTTGCGCGAAGAGCTAATCAAAGATAGACTTGTGTGTGGCATAATAAATGATGGCATGAGGAAGCTACTACTCCGTGACAGCAAACTAACTTTAACCAAGGCAGTGGAGACATGTCAGATCCACGAAATGACAGAACAACACACTAGGACACTGGCTGCACCAAAGCAAAGCACAACCAATGTAGATAGCCTACGGCACAGAATAAAAGAACGTGTTTACAAGAAGAAGCCAAACACAGAACACTCAACTCGGTCCATAGCCAGCTGCAGCAACTGTGGAGGCAGCCATGAGCCCAGACGAGAAAGGTGCCCTGCATTCGGCAAACAGTGTCACGGATGTGAGAAAATGAATCATTTCAAGCAGTACTGCAAATCCACTCCAGGGAGTCACAGAGACAATCCACAGCACCAATACAGAAAAAAGCACGCTGTGAACCAGGTTGACAGAACAATATCGTCAGGCGACAGCGACGATTCGTTCTACTGTGATGGAGTCACAGTAGTGACAAACACAGTCAATACTGTGGGATCACCAGCGACACAAAAGAGTGAAATATTCTGCAGAGTCCAGGTCCACGGAATCCCCGTCGAGCTCAAAGTGGACACCGGAGCCAAGTGCAACGTGATATCTCGCAAAACGTTCAACCAAGTGAAATACAAAGAGAGAGTGGATCGCTCCAGGACAGCGAGGCTGGTTGCCTACGGAGGAAATGAAATACACACATTGGGGACAGCAACCCTAGCATGCTACATAACAGATAAGTCCCACTCCCTACAGTTCCACGTGGTGCAACAAGACGTCCAGACGCTGCTGGGTTTACAAGACAGCCTTAGCATGGGACTGGTCACACTCAGTAAGGAGATACACCAGCTACATCTGACAGACGAGGAAAACTTTTCACACACGATGTTCTCGTTATATTCAGACCTCTTCAAGGATGAGGTGGGTAGGCTCCCCTACACCTACTCCATGAAAATCGACCGAGAGGCCACGCCTGTCGTCAGGCCAGCACGCCGGATCCCAGTCGCTATGCGAGAGAAGGTTAAGATGGAACTGGACAGAATGGCAAGCACAGGCATCATAACACCAGTCTCAGAACCCACTGAGTGGGTATCTTCAATGGTAGCAACCCACAAGAAGAACTCAGACGACATACGCCTCTGCATTGATCCACGAGACCTAAACAAGGCGCTCAAACGCCCACATCACCCAATGCGCACTGTGGAGGAAGTAGCAGCGCACATGCCAAACTCAACCGTGTTCTCAACACTGGACGCCAAGAACTCTTTTTGGCAAATACCGCTGGATCACAAATCATCGCTACTGACTACATTCAGCTCGCCATTCGGACGATTCCGTTTCCTCAGAATGCCCTTTGGCATAAGCAGCGCCAGTGAAGTCTTCCAACACACAATGGAGCAAATTTTCGCAGGATACCCCTGTGCAGTGATAGTCGATGACATTATCGTTGGAGGAAGCAGCGAGAAAGAGCATGATGAAAATCTCAAGAAAGTCCTCGACAGAGCATGTGAAGTCAACTTACGGCTCAACTCCAAGAAATGCAGGTTCAGACTGAAAGAAGTTGGCTACGTTGGACACCTGTTCACAAGTCAGGGTCTTAAGCCAGACCCATCAAAGACGCAAGCGATCAGCGAGCTGCCTGCACCAGAAGATGTAACGGCTCTGCAGCGATTCCTCGGCATGGTAAACTACTTGGCCAGGTTTGTCCCAAACTTCAGTGAAATCTCAGCCCCCTTGCGACACCTAACGCACCATGACACGGAATGGTGTTGGTACAAGCAGCACCAAGACGCATTTGATGCGCTGAAACAATGTCTCTCAAACCCACCCACACTGATGTACTACGACGTCCGCAAGCCTGTCACACTCACGTGCGACGCTTCCCAGTATGGCCTAGGCGCGGCGTGTCTACAGGACGGTGTCCCAGTCGCTTATGCATCCCGCACCTTGACGGAGACGGAGAGGCGATACGCACAGATCGAGAAGGAGCTTCTCGCAGTAGTGTTCGCGTGCTCCAAGTTTAATGACTACGTATACGGAAAGCACATCCTAATCGAAACAGATCATCAACCGCTGGTCACCATCCTGTCAAAGCCCCTACACACGGCTCCAGCCAGACTGCAGCGTATGATGCTTAGACTCCAAAGGTACGATTTTGAGCTGAGGTACAAGAAGGGGAAGGACATGTATCTCGCGGACACGTTGTCACGTGCTCCCAGACAAACCACAGACCGGCTTAGTGGTGAAAAGACAGACTTTGAGGTCATGGCAGTGAGACACATTTCCTCATCACGTCTGAACGAGCTCAAGGAACACACAGAAAGGGACCCAACCCTGCAGAAAATATGCAACATCATCAACCACGGATGGCCTGCGAGGGAGTCGACGCTGCCGGCAGGGGCTCGCCAATACTTTGCATTCAGAGATGAGCTCACAATCGACGATGGCGTCATCATGAAGGGCTCAAGAGCCGTCATTCCCAAATCACTGCAAATGGACTACATCACGATCCTGCACAGAGGCCACCCTGGCACAGAGTCGACCAAGCGCAGGGCGAGGGACATTGTGTTTTGGCCTGCCATGGCGAAGGATATCGAGGAGAAAACGGCATCATGCCACGTCTGCAACAGCACAAAACAACACCAACAAAGGGAGCCACTCAAGCTGCATCCCATTCCAGACTTACCGTGGTCAACCGTGGCGACCGACATCTTCGAGTGGAATGGACGTCACCACCTAGTGCTGGTCGACTCATACTCAGGTTGGTTCGAGGTGGACCTGCTGCGTGACATCACATCCAACACAGTGATAACAAAACTGAAAAGACACTTCGCTGTGCATGGAGCCCCACACAAAGTAATATCGGACAACGGGGCCCAGTACACAAGCCAGCGCTTCAAGGAGTTCGCCTCGGCCTGGGACTTCGACCATGTGACCAGTAGCCCGGAGTTCCCGCAGGCGAATGGACTAGCAGAGAGAGCTGTGCGCAGCGCAAAGCAACTCATGGAGAGGTCCAGACGGGACGGAACAGACGTCTTCCTAAATCTGCTCAACCTCCGTAACGTTCAACGTGACCAGTCACTTGGGTCACCGGCTGAGCGGCTCATGTCAAGACAGACACGTACCACCCTACCCATCTGCAAGACACTACTGGTTCCTAAGGCGAAGGACAACAAGATGATCAAAGCACAGCTCGAGAAGAAACGCAGCATTCAGAAGTCGTGCTATGACAGATCAAGCAGGCCCCTCCAGCCACTGGCCCAGGGACATGTAGTGAGGTTACAGACTCCACGTGGATTCGACCGGATGGGCACAATCAAGAGCATCTGTAAGGAACCAAGGTCCTACGTCGTGGAGTCAGAAGGAGGAGAGTACAGAAGGAATCGGAGACACCTTCTTCCCGTCTCGGAACCGCCACAGGGTGACCTCAGCGACCCCGATATCACTCTCCAACCTCCGACTGGCCAACCCGAAGGCAACAGTCACCCTGTCACCGAGAAGGCAGACGCTCAACAACACGCCCAGATACAAGAGACTGTTCAAAAGACTAACCCGCACACTCAGTCTCCGTACATCTCACGGGCAGGCCGCGTCTGCAGGCCAAACAGCAGATATATGTAGTGTTTGTCACAAGGACTGTTAAGAAAAAAAAAAAAAAAAAAGGAGTAATGATGTTCATACTATACACCTGTTGTGTATTACCACTTGAAGTACAGTTAACCTGTGGTTTGTTCAAATAGCCACATGCTAGATATTAATAGTAATCACTTCATGGCGTAATTTGTTATAGCCTACTAGCCTGTAGAGCATTGTTAGTATTTACATTAGAGCACAACTTAAGAGGAAGGATGTAGAGCATTGTGCTAGTCTGATACACAAGCTTGAGACGTGACGGCCCCCGTACTACTCTGACGTCACTCAGGAAGTAAACACCGGTCAGGTTAGCAGCATATAGCACTAGACTGTAACGTATCGTCCCTGTAAGATACTTGTATTAAATACCCATCTACGCCCACCTGCCTACCTCTCGTTCTTTCTACACTGCCCTTAAACGAGGCTTCCCCCCCTAATTTTAGTAGCTCTCATATCGCACGCACCTCCAAAAAAGGAGGCGAAGTTGCTCTGATTTACGACTCCAAGCTCAACTTTATATCCGACTCAAACTGTAAGTTTTCCTCTTTTGAGGTGCTCCCTCCTCCCTTTTGAGGTGCTCCTTGTGACGGTAACGTGTCTGTTTTTAAATGTACGTATAGACCACCGTAACACTTCCGGGATTCTGAAATCAGGGAGGAGATTGCGGGGGGGGTCAAATGAATGAATGTGGACGAGAGCCGTGATGTAAGTGGTTGCCGATACGGCTGTGGGGGTGCTAGAGACATGATCGAATAGACGTTTATGCGCCTCGCTCTCCTGAACACGGCGTGACCCATAACTAATCGATCAGAACTAAATCGGCAGAGAAAAAGCCCGTTTTAAAGCACCTATTCCGCATGGACATGCGCAGAGTGCCCATGGAGTCTGGACGACGCGAGATGACGCTCGAATGAATGTGGACTGTTCCATCAGAGGGGGGAGCTTCGATGGTCATGTAAGTGGCTACAGACCGCTGCACTTAAATATAAATATTAGTCTACCTGGAGACTCAATGAGGTAATTGTAGATGTCGCCATAAGACGTGTCTGGCCATTTAGTGGGATAATTTTTTCATTATCCTGTTCGGCTGAAAGGACATTGGCCACCGAAGCTCCCCCCTCTGATAGAACAGTCCACATTCATTCGAGCGTCATCTCGCGTCGTCCAGACTCCATGGGCACTCTGCGCATGTGCATGCGGAATAGGTGCTTTAAAATGGGCTTTTTCTCTGCCGATTTAGTTCTGATCGATTAGTTATGGGTCACGCCGTGTTCAGGAGAGCGAGGCGCATAAACGTCTATTCGATCATGTCTCTAGCACCCCCACAGCCGTATCGGCAACCACTTACATCACGGCTCTCGTCCACATTCATATGCACCCCCGCAATCTCCTCCCCGATTTCAATGTAACGCGGAAGTGTAGTGGTCTATAGCTACTAGATCGTTCTTCTCTATCGTGTATAGTGGAGTAGCTTTCTTCTCTGCGCTTCAAAACACGTTTTCATTCATTTGATTGGCTCCTTGGAAATTACTGAGTCGAGACCGGCGCGTCGGGTTCAAACAGAACTCTCTCTGTGTTTTAATGAAAACCACAGCTTAATCATCAGTTTTTACAGCATGAATTACTTCTATTCTAAATCAGTCTTCCTGGAGGGCTTCTGGTTCGCGTCTCTTTTCTCGAACTGTTCAGTGGTGGATTCTCCCGGGATCAAGTCGTCTCTGCATCTCCATCTGTCTGTGATTCCCCCATTCAGTTTTTCCTGCATTTAAGAAGAGAAAACCACCTCCCTGTTTTCTGCTCCGTCATGTGACGTCAACCCAGGGACCTGGCTTCTCTGATTGGCTGAATTACTTATAGATGGTAGCCATTGTGAACACGTCATATTGTTTTTGAGAAACGTATCCTTTTAAGGTAGTCCTGAGTTGTTAGACTGAGTTTTACCGTCACTCGAGGGCAGTCACTATAATTACTATTATCCATTAGCAGTTTTACATCAAATCACTATTCTTATTGAATGCATTGTTTTATAAGGATTTACATGCTTAGATTACTTTCTGTTTAGTAAACTAAAGTAATACCATTCTTTCTCCCGATTTCTATAGCCTATCTTTTAACCTGTTTTTATGGATCTGATCAAACTTAGTTCCTCTATAAGTTAAAATGGTACTTCTAACTTTTGTTTATCACTGTTTTTCAATTACTCATACATTCTAACCAATTTCTAATGTGATTCTATAATGTTTATGGCTTAATTTAACTCTTAATTGATCCATATATTTCTTGTTTAGTTTTTAAACTAAGTTGATTTAGTCTTTAGATTATTGTTCTATGGGCAGAATATTCCTGATAATATTCTGTCTTTATTATAACTATTAGATTGGTTATAACCCTATTTTACCTCTGTCTCAGCAGCCAGAGTCTCTACTGAGTTTACTGTTTGTCCAAATTTAGGCAATTACTTAAAAATAGTTCCTTGTGGCCAGGAGGCAACCAGGTGTCCTCTCCTTGGACGCGGGACCCAATAAAGATTGAAATAGATTATTTACTCAAGCCTAACAGTGGCCCTTTACACAGAAACTCTTTCCTGCTAACTCCATCCAGCCTTCAAGCTGCCATATTATGGCCTAAAGTTATTTACAGTGGGCCTACTCAATCACACTCCGTTGTGTGAGGGAAGGTTTTAATCCTATGCCATTTGTTCAACTGTTTAACTTACTGCAGCCAAAACCTGCTGTTATCTAAATGACCTTTGTGGCCTTCCTATAGAAGCTATGTGAAGGGGGGGGGTTGCACTTTAGGCTTTTGGTGTCCTGCTCCTTTGCCAGAGGAGACCGCTAGATGATTTGATTCGGCCTGTAGAATAGTAAACTGAGAACTTTGATTTAAACAATTTACCACAACGGTCTGATTCCTACCTCCACTGCATCCTGAGAGATTTCACTGGTTTTCATTATGGTTATAACAGAAGTACGTAGGTAAAACACCTTTTAAAGCAAAGTGGGGTTTAGCCTCTCTCCTACATCAGTATTAGACTGATACATTTCTGTGTAGAAGCAGGGCCTTTGAGAGAACCATAACAAAGATAGTGGTCGCCATGGCAATGCAGATAGACAGAGTTAGACATAAACGGTTGGGCTTTTCCGAGAGAGTTGCTCAAGGTTGGCATTCTTGGATGGCACAGTCTGCTCATGACTTGGGAGTGATGGGGGATGGGCAGAGTGCTAGTAATGTGAGAGTGAGCGCGAGAGCGAGAGTAGGAGAGAGAGCCGTTGCCTAGGTAATGAAAGCGAGATAACGAATCTGTCAGTAGACATTGGTAGGTCGCTCTAGCAAGGCAGAACAGAAGAGTTTAGATACCGAGACGGACCACATCAAGCAGCTGAGCCAGCCTCTTCGGAGGCTGGGGGGGCAGGGAAGACCATGAGGTAGAGAGATAGCTAGCGGCTAACAGACAGGCTTCGGCTAACAGACAGAACCACCGAGCGGGTATCGACAGAGATATAATTAATCTATTAATCTAGTTTCTTATACCACAAAATACTTTCAATTGGTTTCATTCTGTACGAATGTATATCCTGCTGATATGAGACGACGACTCTAAATACATTCTTTTGTCCGGAGCATTAACAAGGACAGTGTTACAGCCAGTAAGATTGCCTCAACAAACAACAAACAAACACAATGCAGAGACTTTACGGAAGGTAATAACGATCAACAAGGAGGCTGTAAACACGATTATCTAACAATCCTTTGTAATGGCTGTCCTTTATTGCCCCCCAGGCCCTTACTCCCTCTTTCTAGATCAGTTTTCCACTCTCATCTGAGCTTGTTACGCACCGACTAATTGTTGGTGATTTTAACATTCATTTCAATAAAACTCTGGATCCCTTAAACAAGGCCTTTACCGACATCATTGACTCTGTCAGTCTCATTCAAATCGTTCACCAACCCACTCACCGTGGTGGGAACACCCTTGACTTAGTCCTAGTGTCACGGGTGGGGGTGTTTGTGTGTCTGTGTGTGTGTGTGCTGGATGTACCTGCTGGACCCTGAGAGGAGGACACGCCCAGCGATGGTCCTGATGAGGACCTATAGGCTTACTTGGCGGTTTTAACAGGCAAGTGCATATCCGACTGTTATATATTGGAATTTCCTATCGCAGTACTGCGCCATGCTGTCCCTTCTTCCCTGCCTAGATGAGGTCCATGGAGTCCCGGTGAGAGAGTGGGGAGCCGTCCTGTGGAGATGGTGATATGTGCTGGGGCCAGTGACAGCAGGCGAGTACAGGGCCACCAGGGGGGGATAGTTTATTTCAGTCATGAAGTCTACACATGGAGGTCCCTCTTTCTTATGCTGCAGGGGTTTGCCACTGGAGGGAGCAGGAGATTGATTGGCTGGCTGGCGTGGAGGGGCGGTGCCATGAAGCCCCGGGAGCTGTTGAAAGGGAAATTCGCAGGGTCGCAAGGACGACACCGGAGGACACGGAACTGTGGGGATACTAGTGTCGCGGGTGGGGATATGTGTGTATCTGTATGTATGTGTGTTGATGTACCTACGAGACCCTGAGAGGAGGACACGCCCAGTGATGGTCCTGATGAGGACCTAGATGCTTACCTGGCTGTTGTAACAGGCAAGTGTAATTCCGACTGTGTTGTGTATTGGACTCTCCTATCGCAGTACTGCGCCATGCTGTCCCTTCTTCCCTCTTAGATGAGGTCCATGGAGTCCCGGTGGGAGCGTGGGGAGCCGTCCTGTGGGGATGGTGAGATGTGCAGAGGCCAGGGCCACCAGGGGGGGATAACCTATTTGCAGTCGTACAGTCTACACATGTGGTCCCTCTTTCTTACGCAGCCGGGGTGTGCCACTGGAGGGAGCAGGAGATGGATTGGCTGGCTGGCGTGGAGGGGCGATGCCCGGAAGGACGGCGCACTGTTGAAAGGAGGATTCGTGTTTGGCAGTAGGCAGAACAGAGTCGCACGGACGACACCAGGAACGCGGAACTGCGGAGATACGAGGACACGCTACCCTTCCCTCGTACCTTTTTCCACGGAAGACACTTACTGCTCCAAGCCTGCTGTGTTCACCATCTCTCTGGGGAACGAGTGAAGCTGAAACCAAGAGAGAGACATTGTAGCCACGCTACACGCCGCGAGTAAACACAAAGTATCGGTATATCTGCGCCGGATAGATAGATAGAAGATAGAAAACTTTATTGCCATTTCAACACATGGTTGATTGGGATTTGTCTTGGTGCCAGCACATACAGTACATACATTATAAAAACATACAATATAAAAACACAAGAATACATGCAATACAATCCCCACAATAAAAGTTTTACACAAACAATTAAAAAGAAAAAATGCTACAGTACCTAAAATAAATAGCTCAGTGTTCCAGTGCATATTGCCTTAAAGCGCCGGATGAATGTACTGTTTCCTGAGCTAAATGGAATATATGAACTGTGCTGTAAGGAACTTTGGATAATACAAACTGACATTACAATTGAAGAGAATTGAGAGCACCGCATGCTGAAACGCTGCTACTATTAACATGGGCCGCTCGTTGGAGAGCAGTACAATGGGGCGGCCATTTGACTAACAAATGAACGTAGGAGCTCGACGTGTGTAATTAACTGTGCTATTTCCTTGCCGCCAGGAGGACACTACCGCATTACCCTGGTCTGCTCTGTACTAAGAAGTACCCTATTCCCCGGTCCCAGTCGGAAAGCTTTTCAGCCCGGGGCCGTGGGAGAGAGAGGGAGGGGGGAGAGACCCCCCGCCCAACGCACCTCTGGGCCACGTTATATCCTTTTTGTCGTATTGTCTACCAACTATGACCAGCGCTTTTCACTGCCCCAACCTAGGCTAGGATGTGGGAGGAACATTCTGGCCCCAGACCTAAACCTCGTAGCACCCCATACCCACTACCCTAGACATGCCCCCTTATCTTTGCTGTGTGCCACCAGTGTGTATTGTTCTTAATAGTACTTGATTATGTGCTGTGACTCCTTGAGACCAGATGTGTGGTATTTATATTCTCAGGCTATGTTTGTAGTATAGTGTGTAGTGTGATTCTGGATTAGTTCGTGACAGTTTCCAGACCTGGGTGCAATATAAGCACCATCCCCCACGTGTGCAGTGCTTTAGGGGCAGGAAAGGTAGTGTGGGTGGAAATATCAGCTTGGGGTTGGCCTATAGTGCAGAGAAGCGCTTCCTCTTTTAACCCATTACCCGCCAAAATCGCTGTTCAGCGTTATTGCCTGCCATGCGTTGTCTGCCAATATCGCTGTACAGCGTGTTTCAAGGTCATATTTCATATTTTCGTCATGGAATTCATATTTCACCCACGGAGCCTTGTCATATGCTGCGGGAGCCATCACAACTCTGCAACGCTTCAATACCGCCACCCGGTGGCTTATCGGCGAGTTGCCAAACCGGAAATGCCCGTTTCAGCTCGGTCCGTCCCCTAATTCGTTTATCGTCCCGGGACTCAATCTACACACCGTGGACATGGATCGTTGCCATAACTCAATAAACAACATGATTTGGGCGTATATTAGTATTATACAAACCGGAACTGGATCGCCTCGATCCCCACCACATAACTGGGATCTGTTTGTTCCACTCTCATCGCCCAACGGTACAAGGAGATGGACGTGAGTTTCAGCGTTTTTCTTTATCATTTTCGATACATACTGCTCTGATCAATATATCACCCATACTACATAAATCATTTAACGTCGGTCACGGAATTATAAACGACCCCCCCCCCCCCCCCTCCGTTCACCCGCAGATGATCAGTCATACCGTTTAGGACCATGTACAGTTTACATTTTTAATATAGCATGGATCGGTATCAAACTGCATTTGATAATCTAATATATGCATTTATGCCTATATCTCACGTTCTATGAAATACTGCAGAAAACGATAAAAACATATTTATACTCTAGCCGGTATTTTCGTATGAATGTGTGAATGAAAAAGTAAAACGTTCCTACATCCTGAACGATAGATAATTGATGTTGAATGGGCCATAGTAATGTCAATTTAGCAATACAATTGAAAAAAAAGAAGGTGAACATCTCCATAGACAAATAGCGCTGGCAGAGAATGGTTTAGGATGATCAAAGTGGTGGCAGAGAATGGGTTAATCACCCTAGGCCTAAGGGCACTGGTCTTTTAGATTAGCTTAGTTAGTAGTTATTTATATGTATTCATGAATTTGTATGCTATATATCATGTAATAAAGTGTTACCTATTGTTTCTTGAACATTCTCTCAGTGTCTGTTTGTGGTCCTGGGGAAATCCATGTTTGGTAGGTGTCATGAACCAAGCTCAAGGTACAGACAAAAACAAGTCAAGTCAAGTCAAGTCAAGAGTTTTATTTGTCACGGCATACAAGTATACAATGAAATGCGGGGGTCTCTGCCTTATGACCAACAACGACTGGACTAGCCCCGGGGAAGTGCAGATACTCTCCCGTTCATGCTCCGCCAACATGGAACACCTCTCGATCCAATGTCGCCCCTTCCATCTTCCACGCGAGTTCACTGCGGTAATCATGACTGCAGTGTACATTCCCCCCCAGGCGAATGTCGGCTTAATGGGATTGGTCGGAAAGTCACTGTTGACATTTGGAGAGGGAGCGGTGTAGAATCTGAATTCTTCCCAGGAACAAAGTGCTTAGCGTGCATTTTGAAATGACCGTATGTAAGTAGTGTTTTTAATAAATTATAGGCAGTTGTTGGACATATTATAGCATTTCTTCAGTTTCCGACAGTTTCTAGTGTTTGTGAAATGTTTTGCGGTCATTTTGGTGAATCTGTTTCGCTCCAGCAAACATTTCTATGAGCCACAAGCCTTGGGAAAAAATACCCCAGAAAACAGCGTTCATCCCCGGCACTCGTGCAGGGGCTCGGATCCGTCAATTGCCAGAGCGTAACAATGTTTTTCTAAAAAAAAAAGTGCTGTTATTAGTGTATTGATTACTGGCTCATATTCTATATATATATTTTTTTGATCAACTGGATCAACCGGAGATGCAGATGGATGGAATATCCGGCGAGCCGACGGTAGAAAACACACCTTCCGCTGAAATCTTTAGGCCGGCCACCAGATGGCAGCAGAGCTAGCTTTGAGCTAGGTCAGCATCATCAGCACCAACTCCCCACACTGACCCCCCCCCCCCCCCCCCCCCCCCCCCGAACCCGAGAGATCAGGCTGGCAGCCTGGCAGAGAGGAAGACAAGGCTCGAGGAAGAGAACGGAGTAAGTTTGAATAAAAATTTTCACACACACATTACATTATTATATAAATAATAGGCCATCAGAATGCTCAATGACAATGACACTATGTAACAACCCATCATCTACACTCACAGCACACACATCCACACGTACACACTCACTTTAAATAAACACTCACCTTAACACCCACTTTACTCACTTTAGACACTTTAACACACTTTATATTTATTAGTAAAGATATTTCCACTACCACTACTGCACCTTACCCTAAGTTTGTACCTCATCCCATTTCTGCACGATTTTTTTTATTTTTCTCCCTTCCCCAATTTCGTATTGTCCAATTCTACCCTCCCCTGTCTCGAGCGTTGTTAGGCCATGCCTCCCACAAGCCGGCTGCAATGTGGACGAAGCCTTGCATCACTTGTCCCCTCCGGTACACGAGGAGGCAGCCGTCGTATCTTTTCACCTGCACAGCACAATCTCTCAGCGGCGAGGGTCTGCATGGGAGGGACACGCCACCCCCGTCGGCCGTCGCTTCCTGATTTTACTGCACAGGCGCACCAACCGACCTGTAGGAGTCACTGTCCACAACGTCCGATCCCCACCCACCAGCTTCCCACCCCCTAATACTGCCAATTGTATTAGTATGAACGACCAGCCAAGCTGGTAGCAACGCAGAGAGCTGGGCTCAAACCCAGCATCTCCTGCGTTGGTAACGAGCGCCTTGCCCACTCCGCCACCTAGCCACCCTATTAATAAACAAACTTGAACTTGAAACTTGAATAACAAAAAAAAATTCTAAATCCTGAATGAAGATTTTTCTTTTTAGTTAATTAATTAATTCATAACTTTTTAACAATAGATGATATTTCTAATTTGTAAGCTGTTCTATATTGCACACAACATTGGCTAAATATCATCCACTCAAATATTTCTAATCCCAAGTAAGTAAAGTGGTTGAAAATTATTTTGTTTGTTCAAGTTCAACTCAAAATATTTGCTGTACATATGAAGAATAATAACAATAATAATGATCAAATCAAATCAAATCAAATTTATTTGTAAGGCCCAACAACACACGTTAATGTCCCCATGGGCCGCACACGTCTTCTTTAAACAAGTCAAGAAGAAACATCACAATAAGTCAAGAACAAAACAAAAACTCCATAGAGTCCAATTTCTTTTTAAATAAATGCAAAATAAATGCAACACTCCCAGACATACCCCACACGAAGGTAAGGAAAAACTCACTAAAACCTAGCAATAGGAAAAAATGCACCACAGGCAATGTGGAGGAGAGAAACCTTAGTAGGGCCATTCAAGGGGGGATCTCCCTTCTTAGATGTTGGTGATAGTAGTGTTGCAGTAAAACAGGCAAACAGTTGGTAAGCATGCACTCATATGGGTGGTGAGACACAGATAAGTGCATGCGATAGCAACTGAACATTTTGAAAGATTAAAGATAGAGCTGATAGCGGATCTATTTGAGGCAAGGGGCAGCGCAGAGATCTAAACTAGACAGATTAATCTAAGGGTCAGTCCCCGACCAGGTGAGATCAGGGTAGGTTGAAGGAGAGAGAGAAAAGATGGGTCTTAAAGGATAACTCCACTATTTTGGGAAATTAGCTTATTTAACATCTTCCCTGGAGTTAGACAAGAAGATGCATACCTTTTTTGTCTCTGTGCGTGCATTTTAGCTTTGGGAATAGATGCTCCGTTAGCATAGCTTAGCTTCATCACTGGAAGTGAGGCAGGACAGTAGCCTTACAGTGCCTTACAGTGTATTGCAAGGTCTGACATTGACCAAACTTGATATGCATGACCTTGGTGGGCTCTAGGTCAACTCCTGAAAAGGGGGTCAATGTCAGACCTTGCAATCAAAAGTTAGGGGCGCACTGAAATTATGGCAAGGGTTATTAGCCCCCTAACTTTTGATTGCAAAGTCTGACATTGACCCCCTTTTCAGGAGTTGACCTAGACCTAAGATGTTAAATAAGCTAATTTCCCAAAATAGTGGAGTTATCCTTTAAGCAGGGATTTAAAAGCTTCGACATATGAAGAATAATAACAATAATAATGATGATAATCATACACATATTTTATATAATTGGAAAGCCCTAGTTGTTATCTTCAAAATGGTACCAAATATGAGGTACTTTGACATACCCAGTAACTAATAATCTATCCCAAACGTATGTTCAAGTTCAGGAATTTTCTAACTGGGCCTGGGAGGGGTAAGAGGGAACGTGTCCGGCCCATGGGAATATTAATGTGTGTTGTCGGCCTTACAAATACATTTTATTTGATTTTGAATGCTGAAACCCATGTGAAAAAGAGTGTGTATGTGTGTGCCATCATGGTAACAGTGCTCTTAGTGGCTAATCGCTGTACACTGTCTTGATCTCTCCCTGTATTATTGTCAATCATCATTTGCGTCCAGGTCGTGGAATCAATCTTTGAATTTCCCTTAATCCTTTTTTTTTTATTATTTCTTTTCTCAATTATTTTCTCCTATTAAAGGGACACTTCACCCAAAAAAACAAGGCTACTTTATTTTGCACATAATCAATGAAATTATTTTGTGGGAGGTCAGGGGGTGTGGCCTTGATGGCATGGGGCTTGTAAAGCCCTTTCAGACATGCAAGTGTGAGTCATTCAAACCTATATTTAAACTCGAAAGGTTCACTGAGGTTGCCCTCATTTACAGTGACGTTGTGTGACAGATGAGTTCAAATCAGTTACATAAAACACAAGATTAAAAAAACAAAAGAGGAAAATCAGCTAAAGCATTTACACATTGACACACAGTGGTTTGTGATCATGGTTTTGGCAGGAGCACTCATTCAAGGGTACTACGACTAGCTTGCACCTCATGGTACCAAAGCACCTCAAAGACGCTAAAAACAAGATTACAAACATCACAAAACAAACTGGTCAGACTACTACTTGACCTTACCCCTAAAACCCACCTCACCCCTGCCCACTTTGACTACCTAGGATGGCTTAGAGTAGATGACAGAGTACAGCAACTTGTAATGGGCCTGGTCTACAAGATACACTACACCACACAGGTACCCATGTACATGTCGAAATACTTCCCAAAGGTCAGTGAATACCACGCCCACAACACCAGAGGGAGTTTCACAAATCATGTGCAACCCAGATTCGGCACAAACAAGGGACTAAACACGTTTCGCAATTATGCCACAACAATATGGAGCGCCCTACCCACAGCCGTAAAAAGATGTGAATCCCTACCCACATTCAAAACCACTCTTAAAGAGCACCTACGGGAGGCTGCAATTCGAAACTGGCCACCGTAAATGTTCAAACCCCCCCCACCAACCCTCCTAATAGACAGTCTCCTCCCCATCATATGTGTATATTTTCTGTTAGGATCTCTGGGTAACAGTACTGTATATTTGCATATCGTATATGTCACAAATGTAACAGTACTATATACCTGTATGTCATGTATGTCCCTATGTCATAAATGTCATGTCATGTATGTTGTGTATGTCATAAATGTCACTATGAATTGCAAATGGGGGACCCTGATGTAAACAAGACAAACGTCTTTCTCTGGTCTGCATTCCCTTAACAATTGTGTGTATTGAGCCGTACTGTATTGTACCCAATCTGCAATCTGTTAAATAAAGTTTTCATTCATTCATTCACAACTGTCCATAGGTTGGGAGAGTATTGATTGCAAGGAGTATTGGAGTTCATTCCATGAGTTTTATAGCCTAGACCAGTGGTTCTCAACCTGGGGACTGGGGGAAGCCCAGGGGTCCTTGAGCTGCTTCCAGGGGGTCCCCAGAAGAATGTGTAGTTTAATTTTTATTTCATTCAGTAAAGGTTAGGCCAATGAGAGAATATATACGACTGACTATTCTGATCATAGGTTTTACTTTCTTAATCATATCGAACAACAACTTTGAAGTATCTTTGATGATTAATAGTTGCCTTCTGTCACTGCTGTCTGCAATGGTTGGTCGCAATTCGGAGTTTTGGCCCACTGAAACGACTTCCTGATATACTGAAAATTATAGGTGTGCACACACACATTATACTGTATATACATTCATCAACTATTTTCCACGATAACATTTAAGAACGAGGCAAATGTCGACCAAACCATAGAACACGAAAGTAAAAATATATACAAATACAAAAGAAAATACATGTACATTTGTGATACAATGTAATGTAATGACATGAAGACAGTGTCCATTCAGCATCTTGTTCTGGCAGAGAAGTGCTGGCAGGGCGCTTGAAGCACCAGTCACAACAGCAGCACCTTTCTGCGGTTCTTTCTACTTAAAAAGCAGCTGTTTCATACACTCTTTCCTCAATAGGAACAATTGAAAAAAGACACAAGCGCTTGGAAGATGATGCTATATATTATGGACACAAGGCCTAATACGACACAGTAGATGTTAAAACTTTGAAGGGTGGGATGTTTTTAGTTTGGTTGAATTCAATGTTGATTTGAAGCTACTTGCCTACAATTGTTGGTAAATCAATTATTTAAAACACTTTATGCTGGTAACAATTTTCATCAACAATTAAAGTCCCCAAAATGCTAGCAAAATGCAATTTGATTTTGCATATTTACGTGTTTCCTGTAAAAACAGGAAGCTAGGGAAGGACATGTCGTGGATATTTATTGGCATTTACAGTAGCCAATAGCGATGAATGTGCGTTACGGTCAACCCATTAGCTAGCAATGTTATCAACGTTATGAATGTTGAACATTGAACATTGATTTCGTTAACAAGGCAGAGTGCTAGCTTAGTTACAAAGTGTTATGTACCATGACCTTGTTTGCTCCTGTGTCACTGGGCATGCAGGTGAGGGCTGCTAATTAGCTAATTGCTGCTGATTGGTTACCTGCTGGCAGCTTTAAAACCAGCCCTTGAGTCACACATGCAGGGTCTGTGGTTAGAGGAGTGTGGGTTAACAGAGAGAGTTATCACGTTCTTCTATTCTTGTTTCTTTAGTTAATATCCGTATTTCATTGTTAAAGTAGTCTTTTTGGGTTAACACAGGTTTTGGTGTCGGTTTTGCACATAGGTTGCGTGCCTTTGAGCCAGGGTCGTAACACAAAGTGATGTCATTCTAGAAATCATTTAATTGGACGCAAACATTTTATACTTCCCTGTGTGCAGGATGACTCATTAACATTCTTTAAAATCATTTTCCAGGAAATGACAAACTCTAAAATACCATTAAGAACACCCACAAAATAATCTTTTTGTCATTGTTGGGACTGTCTGTACAAACTGGCTGAGAACAACTGAAATCTAGTCCACAGTGCACACAAAGTAGAATTCAGTTCAGTCAATTAGCTTGTACAGACAGGAGCTTGACCCCATTTACTTTGCATTGGTTTGTTCATATTAAAAAAGATCTTAGCTTATAATACTGAACATCTTCTGAGGAAATATACATAGTAAGGCTATGGCATGTTTTGGATATAATATCCCCATTTATTAAGAGACATTTCATTTAAATTCAACCCTGCCCTATGCATTCAATCCATGTACAGATAATTGCCCGCATCCCATTTAATGGGAATTCAGTAGAATGACAACCCTCTGCATGCAAAGTGCATTCTCCTATCACAGGTGCAGTGCACTCTTCTATCACATGTACAGATAATTCTCAGCATCTTGCCCTTGAATACTATTAAGCCCACACTATTGCACTGTCTGGGCCCAAGAACTACAGACTCTTTGTTGTTCAATGAAAGAAAGAATAAAATTTCAAGAGTCAGCTCATTTAATTAAAGTTCAACTCACTAAAAGTAACCTTTTTATTTATATTGTATTTAATTTGTAAGTGATTACAAATATGTCTGGTTAGTAAAATGTTTATGTCTATACTGTCTGCACATGAGATTGTAAATACAGCCTTTGCAAATAACCCATATTATTTAAATGTTCCCCATACATTCCTGTTAATTCTCATATATTCCTGCTATGGCTCAGAGGCAATGGAACATCTACAGGCAGAGGACTCAGAGGCATTGGAACCTCGACAGGCAGAGGACTCAGAGGCAGTGGAACCTCTACCGGCAGAGGACTCAGAGGCAGTGGAACCTCTACAGGCAGAGGACTCAGAGGCAGTGGAACCTCTACAGGCAGAGGACTCAGAGGCAGTAGAACCTCTACAGGCAGAGGACTCAGAGGCAGTGGAACCTCTACAGGCAGAGGACTCAGAGATAGTGGAACCTTGGCGGCTACGTGGCGTAGTGGGCAAGGCGCTCGCCACAAAATGCTGGAGACGCTGGGCTCGTCAGTTCGAGCCCAGCGCTTCACATTTGCTTTCAGTTTAGCTGGTCGTCCGTACTAATACACATTGGCCGTATTAGGGGGTGGGAAACTGATGGGTGGGGATCGGGCGTTGTGGACAGCGACTCCTACAGGTCGGTTGGTGCGCCTGCGCAGTAGAATCAGGAAGTGTCGGGGGCAGCGTGAGCCTCCCACGCGTTACTCCTCGCCACTGAGAGATCGAGCTGCGCAGGTGAAAAGATGCGACTGCTGTTACCTCAAGTACCGGAGGGGACTTGTGCTATGTATGACTTAGTCCACATTGCAGCCGGCTTGTGGGAGGCAAGAAACAGCGTCCGTGACAGGGGAGGGTTGAATTGGATGATACGAAATTGGGATGGGAGAAAATATAGAAAATGGGAGAAAAAGTGGATAAAAAAAAAAAGAGATAGTGGAACCTCGACAGGCAGAGGACTTGGACGCAGTGGATTTTCAATGGGCAGAGGGCTCAGAGGCAGTGGAACTTCGATGGGCAGAAAACTCAGAGGCAGTGGCACCCCTATTGGCAAAAGGCTTAGAGGCAGTGTAACTTACATGGGCAGAGGGCTCAGCGGAAGTGAAACTTTGACGGGCAGAGGGCTCAGAGGAAGTGGAACCTCTATGGGCAGAGGGCTCAGTGGAAGTGGAACCTCTATGGGCAGAGGGCGCAGTGGAAGTGGAACCTCTATGGGCAGAGGGCTCAGCGGAAGTGGAACTTCGATGAGCACAGGGCTCAGAGCCAGTGGAATGTCTGCAGTCTGAAGATTCAGAGGCAGTGAAACCTCTACAGGCAGAGGGCTCAGAGGTAGTGGAACTTCTATGGGAAGAGGGCTCAGAGCCAGTGGCATGTCTGCAGTCTGAAGACTCAGAGGCAGTGGAAACTCTACAGGCAGAGGGCTCAGAGGCAGTGGAACTTTTGTGTCGTCTTCGTCCTCCTCCCACTGTACACAAATGGTGTGGAACCATTTGTGACAGTTATCACACTGGACCCACAGCACTAAGCCCTCGGCCCTCGGATGGGTGTCGTGGGTCTGGCCTGGGAGGAGGAGGTTGATGCTCCTGATGGTCCAGGAATACAGGAGGCTGCAGACACATTAAGGGGACCACCACTCTCATTGACAATGAAGGGAGACTGATGGGAGACTGATTTTATGGACCCACAGAACATTTGTTTTATTTTTATATCCAGATGAACTTTATTCTATAGTTGTGGTCTCAGTTCTGAACTCCCTGGGTACTCTGTCCCAATTAACTGTTTATGGAGCAGCTTCAGACTGGATGACATCACAAGTTTGAGTTTTAGCACTCTAGTTTTTTAAATTTGGGAGAGTTGTTCATTTGCAATATGTTTGTACTGTCTTAGACCAGAGGCATGTAGACCAGAGGCATAACATGTATGAATTCTGAAATTGGGCGTAGTTCCCCATTACCTTGTTTGTGACATATATAATTTGGATTCATAAAACTGATAACTGAAACCTTCCACAAAAGAATTAAGTGACATTAATAGCTTATTCTACACAAAATTGTTACGGTTTGTAAGCGACCCCAATAGCACAACACAAGACAGGTATGAGAGTCAGCCAAAAACAGGGCATAATTTATTGTACAACAAAAAGCGGCACTGTCCCTTTAAGGGAGAACAAAAAATACACTGGTGAATACACTAGAGTCCATGAATAAAATGAAAGTTCTGAGTCTGGTCGGTACAAGACTCACCAGAGCACTGCCGACAGGCAACTCAACAATCAGGGGTCCACAAAAAAAGAGCGAGAACGCAGGAATCCTCCCGGGAAAAAATAGGGAGCGACAACGACGTCTCACACCAGGAATGAGGAGCCTTTAAGAGAGAGAGAGAACGCACACGCACAGGAATCCTCCTGGGGAAAATAGGGAGCGACTTGACGTCTCACACCGGAGACGCGACAGTAGGTGGTAGTGTACAGATGGCACGACGTCTCACACTGGAGACGCGACAGTAGGTGGTAGTGTACCGATGGCACGGCGTCTCACACCGGAGACGCGACAGTAGGTGGTAGTGTACCAATGGCACGACGTCTCACACTGGAGACGCGACAGTAGATGGAAGCAACAAGACGACCTGGCAACGAGTGGAAGGCAGTCGGCAATACTTATGATCTCCCGACGAGCTGATTGCCAACCACTCTCAGGTGCGTGAAACTGATTGTTCGGCACGCCCCTCATTGGGAAGCGCGCAGAGTTCCACCAGCCCTCACAAAAACAGGGCAGCCAGCAGGGTGCGAACCATGGGGGAGCTCCCCTAGATGAGACATCAGCTCCCCTGAAAACATGATTTGTGAATTTTTGGGGGGTCTCTAAAATACTGACAATAAATGCAATTTTTGCCATGCATTTCAAATTTTTCTGTAATTTTCTGTATCGTTATCATCGTGTATAATGCGTAAAATGTGGCTATTTTGATGTATGATTTTTGATTTGCGCACTAATTCACAGTTGGTTCAATGAATAGATGGTGACATGCATGCTATTCTTGCAATTACCATTCGGAGTGTGGCGGCACTGCAGCCTGCAGGCACAAATCAAACTTCACCTGCCGTTTTAAAAGAAAGAAAATACAGGTATTCAGGATAATGTCGAAAGTTAAACGAAAAATCAAAGAAGTAAGCCTTCTAACTAATTTTGGTTTTACAAAGAAGGCGAAGCAGCCAATCGACTCAACTGAGCAGGAGCCGGTAGGAGCATCTACTTCAATCGCAGACCATTTTTATTGACTGCTGGCGACGCTAACAACCTGCTGCGGGGACTACCGTACTTTTCGCACTATAAGCCGCACCTGACTATAAGCCGCAGCAGCTAAATTGAATGATGTGTACATATATAAGCCGCACTGGACTATAAGCCGCAGGTGTTTTAATGTTTAATTACCATATGTAATTAGCATTGGGACACAATACTGTTGGACAAATAACAAGAATTAACTCATTTACAAGTTATATTAAGTTTAGCAAATAAGGGAACAGATAAATAACATTTCAATGCAGTCAAAAAAGCAATATTTAGATTTTAACATTTTGGGGTTTGGTCACGTCGATTCACATATAAGCTGCACCGTTATATAAGCCGCAGGGTCGAGAAATGGGGGAAAAAGCCGCGGCTTATAGTCCGAAAAGTACGGTACTTCTGTGACATGCCGATTTTGAGAATTGGGCAGATCTTCACCATCAGGTGGGTGGCGAGTAATTTTAATACTGTAAAAGCAGTCTGGAATAAGTACCCTGCTTTAGCGCGCCACTTTAAAACAGCAAGTGAGGACGCATCTCGCAGGCAGCTGATCCCAGGCCTTTGTGGTCGCTTCTGTGTTAAGGTAAGACCTGCTTTTCCTAATTACAGTAACTGTATTATTATCATTATTGCTCATTTATAAAACATGCACAGCTGCGTTTGTCTCGTGTGTGGGTGCGTGCGGCTCTCACCCTGTCTTTTAGTACTGACCAGGGTGCTGACTGGTGTGATAATGTTGCATTTGCCTATAATAATGTTAGGACGTTGACTTGTTGTTCGGTATTGGTTCATCCGTGTGTTTATGTGTAAATAGGACTGCTGTGTGTGAATTTTAGTGTTGGATCAGAGGGGTTAATCTGAGCATGTGTATTTCAATATGTGCGTCTTCATCATGCAGACCTGTGTGGTGGTAATGTTACTCATACCTATAGCCTATGTCAGCATTGCAAGCGTCACAGTAAAGTCCTCCCTGAGGCACGCGCAGCGCTGCTGACACCCCCCCCCCCCCCCCCCCCCAAATATAATGAGCTCCCCCGAAGACCATGGTATGGTTCGCACACTGGCAGCCAGGGTGCAGTGAGCACGACTAGGCTCTGAAGAGAGATAAGTACATTTTGATTTAGCATATGTTTATAAATATATGCTGGGGAGAGCCGCCACACGGGGTACGGGAGGAGGCTGTGGGCTTGGGAGTCCGGGTTCTTGGGTCTTCAGCCCACTGCTGCTGTCGGTCTGCCCTGGCCAGAGCTCCTGCCTCAAGAGGAGCGGCACGGTCCTCTGCCTCTTCAATGACCTCTGTCATCTCCTGGGCGGTGAGCAGACGGGCCTTTCTCCCTCAGCCCATGTTCCTCCAAGGTAGTGGTGAGGAGCTGAAAATATTCTTCAATAGGCCCCCTCTTGATGCAGGCTGCCCTCCCATGGTCAATGGTTTCTGGGATCCGGATCGTGAGGCGATGGTGTTGCCTCTCTCAGAAATGTATCCACCACATCTGGCCAAGGGATGTTTTGGTATTCCCTGGGTGGCGGAGGTTGAAAATGGCCAAAGCAGTACTCCACCAGGGAACTCTCATCTTCAGGGGTCAGATAGGTGCTCCGGCCGATGTTGCAAGCCGGAGCCACCCTAAAAAAACGCAACATTAATTAATACGGACTGTATTGATCTATTTATGACGTGAAATAAATCTTGGCCCGATACTGGGCCTGTCGGGCTTAAGGGGTTAAACAGGACAGGCTCTCAGCGCCTGTAGAGAGTAACGCTAAAAAAACATTAGTGCATAGCACACACAACAATATCAAAACACAGAATATGGCTCCTACAATATCAAAGTTGTTTAGCACTGAAGAGTTACTGTATTCTTTGTCTAGGTTATTCGATACACTTCAGTGATAACTGTGCTCCATTTCATCTGGCTGACAATACCTTTTGATATGGATTATATATATATATATATATATATATATATATATATATATATATATATATATATATATATATATATATATATATATATATATATAAGTATCAGTGTCACAAGATATCTACCAGCCAGTTTCAAGGACTGTTATGCCTTCCTGAAATGTACATCTTTCCTTTTTGGATTCTCTGAGGAATCAATTAAAAAGATAAAGTGTTACTCTTTCCTGCAACTATAGTCCTACTCTGTCCCTCATCTCTATTGGTACACAGCTTCTCATCTTGGAACATTCCTTGGTTTTCAAATGTGAAAGAAAATGTAGAAGTGTCGGGTGTCACTCTGTACTACTTTGCCCTGTGGCCACAATAGACAGGAAACCCAGATTCACTGTACAAAAAAACAAGCCCTGAGGCTGAAACCTACTCCACAGTGCACCCAAAAGTGAGGTTTCAGCATTCATTTCAGGGCAGGCCTGGACTGGCCATCTGGCATACCGGGCATTTGCCCGGTGGGCCGACGCATCATTGGGCCGTTAAAGATTTTGGGCCGATAAAAAAAAAATTATATAAGCTGTAGCCCTATTTTCAGAAATTTCGCCTAAAGGTACATGCCTAAGTAAATGGAAGATTGCTCCACTTCTGCAAGGTAAATTGGCATGTTCTTGGTATCTAGGAACATCTAGGGCCCTGGGGGTATGTATTTTGAGTGTCAGAGATATTGTGTCTGTTACTAGGCTTGAGTAAATTGTAATGAAGAAAAGGAGAATATAAATTATGATTTATTTTTGCATCTGTGCCGGTTAATAACACCATGAAAACATTGAGGTCCTTCTGATTTGGCTCACTGAGCTCATTCACCACTTTATTGAGATCAAGTGTAAAAGAAATCTAAGCAAATTAATAAAGGGAAGATGATTAAACAGAAGGATTTGTAGATACAGTAATAAATGATAATCGATTTTAATTATGAATTCATATTTGACCTGAACTTGACCTTGACCTTATTATGGCCAAATCATACATCTATGGATAGGGAAAAGGCTCCTCTTTCCAATGGCAGGGTTGAATCTGGATTTAGTCATTTCCTTGTGGTTTTACGATAAAAGAGATATAATTAGCATTTTTTCGATAAATTCGTATTTCCGATAAATCGTATAAAATATCGGTAAAAAGGAAAATATACACTTTGACTACTGTTTTGATAAGGTTATGGTATTTACTTTTGGCAAAAAAAATTATAATAAAAAAAACATTAACCTCACACACGTGGGCCCTCATGAGGACGATTCGCGACGCGCCACTTTGCCGACCTCTAGCGGCTTGGGTGTGCATTTCTTTTAATACAATATATTTTTACATGCCGATATGTGAGGCGTGCGCCAAAGTACCATTACCACCCCCGACCTCCGGGGGCTCTAGCTCCGTCAATCATTTGGCGATCTCGAAACATTTTGGACAGGGTTGTAGCCAATGAGTGTGGCTTTCCAATGATACCCCATGATATGATAATTGGGGATCTAATACGGTCTCTATTGATCGATTTATGATAAAGAAAACCAGGGTCCCTAAAGGGGGACCTACGGACTTAACAGGTTAAAAAAGAAGTTTGGTCAACGACCGGCCTACTACTAGGCTGGGACAGCGGCCCATTGGTACTGACTGACACTGGGCTAGCCCAATCACATCTCTTACTAAGCACCCCCCGCCAGTCGTGCAGGTACATGACTGAGAGGGGGGCTGGTACATGACTGAGATGGGGCTGTGGTACATGACTGAGAGGGGGCTGGTAGATGACTGAGAGGGGGCTGGTACATGACTGAGAGGGGGCTGGTATACATGACTGAGAGGGGGCTGGTATACATGACTGAGAGGAGGCTGGTACATGACTGAGAAGGGGCTGGCTGGTACATGACTGAGAGGGGGCTGGCTGGTACATGACTGAGAGGGGGCTGGTACATGACTGAGATGGGGGCTGGCTGGTACATGACTGAGAGGGGGCTGGCTGGTACATGACTGAGAGGGGGCTGGTACATGACTGAGAGGGGGGCTGGTACATGACTGAGATGGGGCTGTGGTACATGACTGAGAGGGGGCTGGTAGATGACTGAGAGGGGGCTGGTACATGACTGAGAGGGGGCTGGTATACATGACTGAGAGGGGGCTGGTATACATGACTGAGAGGAGGCTGGTACATGACTGAGAAGGGGCTGGCTGGTACATGACTGAGAGGGGGCTGGCTGGTACATGACTGAGAGGGGGCTGGTACATGACTGAGATGGGGGCTGGCTGACAAAATGGCATCCAATGTAATAAAAAAAGTCAACCAACGAACTAGATTCTTGTACCGGATCTCCTCTCTGGTAAACAAGAATACCCTGAAGACTCTGGCAGGAGCACTCATTCAAGGGTACTATGACTATGCGTGCACCTCATGGTACCAAAGCACCTCAAAGGCGCTTAAAACAAAATTACAAACATCACAAAACAAACTGGTCAGACTACTACTTGACCTGAACCCCAGAACCCACCTCACCCCTGCCCACTTTGCCAACCTAGGATGGCTTAGAGTAGACGACAGAGTACAGCAACTTGCAATGGGCCTGGTCTACAAGATACACTATACGACTGGGGTGCCCATGTACATGTCAAAATACTTCCCAAAGGTCAGTGAATACCACAACCACTACACCAGAGGAAGCTCAACAAATCATGTTAAACCCAGATTCGGCTCAAACAAGGGACTAAACACGTTTCGCAATTATGCCACAACAATGTGGAACGCCCTACCCAAAGCTGTAAAGGAATGTGAATCCCTGCCCACATTCAAAACCGCCCTTAAAGAGCACCTACGGGAGGCTGCAATTCGAAACTGGCCACCGTAAATGCCCAAAACCCCCACCACCTCCTAATAGACAGTCTCCTCCCCACCGCATGTATATATTCCCTCCCCGCCGTATGTATATTTCCCTCCCATCCACCCACCCCCTCCTAATGTACAGTCCCCTCCCCATCATATGTATATACTCTGTCAGGATCTAGGGGTAACAGTACTGTATATTTGAATACCGCCTATGTCACAAATGTATCAGTACTAAATACCTATATGTCCCTATGCCATAAATGTCATGTATGTTGTGTATGTCATAAATGTCTATATGAATTGAAAATGGGGGACCCTGATGGAAACAAGACAAACGTCTTTCTCAGGTCTGCATCCCCTTAACAATTGTATGTATTGAGCCGTACTGTATTGTACCCATTCTGCAATCTGTTAAATAAAGTTTTCATTCATTCATTCATGGTACATGACTGAGAGGGGGCTGGCTGGTACATGACTGAGAGGGGGCTGGTACATGACTGAGAGGGGGCTGGTATACATGACTGAGATGGGGCTGGTACATGACTGAGAGGGGGCTGGTATACATGACTGAGGGGGCTGGTACATGACTGAGAGGGGGCTGGTATACAAGACTGAGAGGGGGCTGGTATACATGACTGAGAGGAGGCTGGTACATGACTGAGAGGGGGCTGGCTGGTGGTACATGACTGAGAGGGGGCTGGTACCGTGTTTTGTGCATCATTGTAGGTCAAACTATTAAAAAGTTAATTTCCACGGCAGCCATTTTGGATTTGGGTCTCTCACAGATTTCCCCCGCCTTTTTAAAAAATACACCCCGGCTAAATTAGTTTATTAACCCTCCTAGATGACAAATCCATTGAGAAACGAAGTGCCATAGATGACCCAACTACTAGGTGAGCATGAGGTGAGGCGGACCTTTAAAAAAGTGAATATCAGGAAGGCAGCAGGACCGGACGGCATCCCCGGCCGCGTCCTAAAAGTCTGTGCCGACCAACTGGCCCCGGTATTCACTGACATATTTAACCTGTCCTTAGAACAGGCTGTCATCCCCACCTGCCTGAAGAAGTCCACTATCATCCCTGTACCTAAAAAATCCAAGCCTGCTTGCCTCAACGACTACCGCCCTGTAGCTCTCACCTCCATAGCCATGAAGTGCTTTGAGAAGCTAGTAAAGGGCTACATCTGCTCCTCCCTCCCCATCAACCTGGACCCCCTGCAATTTGCATACCTCCCCAACAGGTCCATGGAGGACGCCATAGCCCATGTGCTGCACACAGCAGCATCACACCTGGACAAGAGGAAGGGGAACTATGTGAGAATGCTATTCATCGACTACAGCTCGGCATTCAATACCATAGTCCCCTCCAAACTCATAGCCAAGCTCAGGGACCTGGGCTTGAACTATGACCTCTGCCAGTGGGTCTTGGACTTCCTGACGGGCAGACCCCAGGTGGTGAGAGCAGGCAACTGCACCTCCTCATCCATCACCCTCAACATAGGGGCCCCCCAGGGCTGTGTTCTGAGTCCCCTCCTCTACTCCCTGTACACACACGACTGTGTGGCTCAGCGGAGTAACAACACAATCATCAAATTTGCTGACGACACAGTAGTGGTGGGCCTGATCTCTGCAAACGACGAGAGGGCCTACCTGGAAGAGGTCAAGGTCCTGGCGGGATGGTGCCAGGAGAACAGCCTCTCCCTGAACGTCAGCAAAACAAAAGAGATGATTGTGGACTTTAGGAGGTCGGGGGTCAAGGACTACAGCCCCCTCAGCATCAACGGGGCACCGGTTGAGAGAGTGAACAGTTTTAAGTACCTCGGAGCCCACATATCCGAGGACTTGACATGGACCACACACATTGACAGTGTTGTGAAGAAGGCACGACAATGCCTCTACTTCCTCAGGCGCCTAAGGAAGTTCCAAGTCAGTCAGAAGATCCTTAAGAACTTCTACTTGTGTACAATAGAGAGCATCCTGACTGGCAACATCACCTCCTGGTTTGGGAATAGCACTGCACAAGACCGAAGCAGACTACAAAGAGTGACACGTTCAGCCGAACGCACAATTGGAGGGGGGCTCCCCACCCTCCAGAACATTTACAACAAGCGGTGCAGGGGTAAGGCTAAGAGAATCATCAAGGACTCCAGCTACCCGAACAACTGCCTCTTTGAACTGCTGCGGTCAGGCAAGCGATACCGGAGTCTCAAGGCGAGCACAGAAAGACTCAGAAGAAGCTTCTATCCCCAGGCCATCAGGCTGCTCAATGAACAATAAACACTATACAACAACCATCAAATGCACACAGCACACACATCCACACGCACACACTCACTTTAAACAAACAACACACTGCAGCACCCACTCTCCACACTTTAGATCACCTAAACACACTTTATATTGATTGATAAAGGATTTACACTACAACTCGTACACCTTACTGTAAATTGTACCTAAATTGTACCTCATCTCATTTCTGCTTTGCACTATAAAGTATTGTATAATAGTACACTGCATAGTATATTGTATATTATATGGTAACTCAGTTACTTCTATTCTGCATCGAACATTGTACATATGTCTATTCTGAACACTGTGACCTTTTTTTTTTTTTTTACTTCTAATTTACATGCTATACTATTTTATTTCATACTTATCTTGTCTAGCACAGTCTCTGGAGCGTAACAGTAAGAAGCATTTTGTATAAAAGTATTCTGTACTTCTGTATGACAACTATTAAAGAAACTTGAACTTGAAACTTGAAACTATAGGTCCATATCGTATCATCATAATATTATTTAGAAAATCATTCAAACTGCATCAAACTGCTTTTTTTTATTTGATTAGATTTGTATTTGGAAATTAAAAACACATAATAAAAACAAATTATCTTGACCAATTTGTATTCCTGAGGATATCACCTAAAAAAAACAAGTTATTAATTAAAACACTTATTTCCAAGGTGGTCCTCGATGGAAGACATAAAAACACAGCACATATAGCCTACTCAACTGCTAATTTTTGCTCAACTGCAAAAATGTATGCCTACTTATGTATTAGCCTACAGGGAAAAACACATTCACAACAGGCAGCAAAGTAAATGTTCAGCCAAGTATGGTAATAAGGTAACTATTAGGAGATATATGGTATGGATTACTTACTCTTATAACATATTACTATCTGTGGTAGCTCTAGTCTCCACCTACACAAATAGTTTTTGTGCTGTCCATTGAACTCCCCAAACAAACAAGCACACCATTGATTTAATTGCCATATAAATCACATACAAAGATCTAACTATTACTCCTCTCTGAACATGAATATAAAACAAGAAGGTGATCTATTAACTGTGTAAACCTTATGGTGCAATATTCATCATTGATATTTGAATACTTGAAATCTGCATGAACTGAGTAGTTAGTATCAAATTAAATAAGATGGAACAGCTCCATGCATTCATTGAATAAACAACTATTTGCTCATTACCAGTATGGTATTGTTTAAATTGTACAGCTTTTTGCACATCTTTGTCAGGGAATTCCAACAATTCTGGACCTGAATGTACCAGTTAATTGTAATCATCTCTCTCTCTCCTTATGTCTAGTCAAGCCAGGTTGTGGAGGGGAGAGACAGGGATGAACAGGCTATAGACTACTTTGCCCATCCTGAGCCTGCTATGATGCAGGTGTTTTTACATCACCACCCAAAACAAGATTCAGCCAAGAGCGAGTGAGTACACTGGTCCACTTGCACTGGTACACTTGTCCATGGCACTTAATACTACCCAGCTTTGTAGTGGTTTGGGGGAATAGTACAGTAGGTACGCATATTTAAGGGTACCGCAAGGATGGTGTACTGTCGGGTGGTGTCCGACCGATTATGGTGGGCCGGTCTCGGCCAAAAATGCCAGGGCAGATTTTTGGTCCCAGTCCAGCCCTGTTTCAGGGCTTGTAAAGACTGGAGCGAGGCCCCATTTACTCTCATTAAATAACTGAAGAAGGAATGAAATTAAATATACAACATCAAACACCGTCATCATCATCATCCTCATCATCAGACACTGTGTGTGAGGTAATTACAGTAGGAAGGGCTAGTGCGTCTAGGTTTTGGCAGTAAACATAATGGTGTTATCGGTCAGGACACAGGAATGAAGATGAGGAGTGAAGATGTAATTTCTTCCTGGACTGTGTTCTTTGTCCAGCAGGATTTATTGCACAGGGTTGCAATATTCAATATTGCCATCAGTCTGGAATAACAATAATTACCATTATGTACTGGCCTATTGACAGCAACATAAGTAAACTTCAGTGAAGCATGAATAACGAAATGTCTATTGATTGATTGATTGATTGATTGCATGAAAACTTTATTAACAGATTGCAGAATGGGTACAGTACAGTACAGCTCAATACACCCAATTGTTAAGGGGATGCAGTCCAGAGAAAGACTTTCGTCTTGTTTACATCAGGGTCCCCCATTTTCAATTCATCATAACATATATGACATACATGACATACAGATAGACAGTACTGCTATCTATACATTTATGATATATATATATATATATATATATATATATATATATATATATATATATATATATATATATATATATATATATATATATATATATATATATATATATATATATATATATATATATTATATAGGCCTATAGTAACAAATGAAATCACCTAGACATATCCAAGCTTAAATATCCATAACATTACTATGCCCATTCTAACAGAAACAGTAACCAAGAGTTACATCATTTGAATATTACTGTTCAAAGAAATAAACAAACGTCACTATTATGTACTGTATGTTACACAAAGTTGAATGGCGACATCTTCTGGTTAGACGAAGTACTACACAATGGTGTCTGTGTGCAGCGCCACATAGCGTCCTCACTCCTCAGTCCTCACACATGCATTTCCTCCAGACATATAGAGCTGCTATTAACGTAATTCTTCACAACAATCATGCAACATAAACGGTACGGTAGTACTTTAGCTTAAGACATAGGAAGGATCACAATAGCTATCTTAATAATTCCTCCAGTCAATTACGACATGGTACCTCATGGTACCAAAGCACCTCAAAGGCGCTAAAAACAAAATTACAAACATCTCAAAACAAACTGGTCAGACTACTGCTTGACCTTACTCCTAGAACCCACCTCACCCCTGCCCACTTTGACAACCTAGGATGGCTTAGAGTAGACGACAGAGTACAACAACTTGCAATGGGCCTGGTCTACAAGATACACTACACGACCAAGGTACCCATGTACATGTCAAAATACTTCCCAAAGGTCAGTGAATACCACGATCACAACACCAGAGGGAGCTCCACAAATCATGTTAAACCCAGATTCGGCTCAAATAAGGGACTAAACACGTTTTGCAATTATGCCACATCAATGTGGAACGCCCTACCCAAAGCTGTAAAGGAATGTGGATCACTACCCACTTTCAAAACCTCTCTCAAGGGACACCTACGGGAGACTGCAATTCAACACTGGCCCCTGTAAATATCCTAACCCAACCCCCTCCAATGTACAGTCATTTACCTAGTATGGTTTTGTCAATAGTTCAATGTACAATTTTGTTTGTTTGTACAGTGTCTCCTCCCCCCCCCCCTCAATGTACAGTTTTACTTGTTTATACAGTGTGCCCCCCCCCCCAACCACCTCCAATGTAAATTACCCAGTATGGTTGTCAATATCCCAATGTACCCAACCCCCCCCACCCAACCTCCTCCAATGTACAGTTTCTACGTCAAATGTATATACTCCCTTTTCTTGACTCCTTCTGTATCACAAACAGTACTGTATTTGCAAATCTGGTATGTCATAAATGTATAGATGTAGCAGTACTGACTATCTGTATGTCATGTATGTCATATATGTCCTGATGAATTGAAAATGGGGGACCCTGATGTAAACAAGACGAAAGTCTTTCTCTGGTCTGCATCCCCTTAACAATTGTGTGTATTGAGCTGTACTGTATTGTACCCATTCTGCAATCTGTTAATAAAGTTTTCAATCAATCAATCAATCAAGCATGAATTCATTCATTCATTCATCCATCCATCCATCCATTCATTCATTCATTCATTCATTCATTCATTCATCCATTCATTCATTCATTCAGACAGAGACAGAGCCCGGTGCTCTGTCTCCGCCGCCGGACGTTGTCGCGTCGCCGCCGCCGCTGGCATTGGGATTACGCCGGTCTGCCAGGGCGACCTGCGTGCCCGCCTGGCACAGTGACTTTTCTATGGACTGACTTTACGTGGGTGGTGCTCATGTTGTATGCTATACTTGTTGGTTCGCAACTGGTGCACTTGACTCTGCTGTTTACTGTTTGCTGTTGCAGTGTTACTATTCTAGGATTGTTTTATTTTAGCCTTTATTGTAGTCGTGTTAAAGACTCGGGAGGAGATAGGGAATATTGCACTCCGGTTACATATTAGGCTTGTTCGAGATGGGATAGGCGGACGCAGATCTGCGCAGGTTTTACTACGGCCTCGCCAAGCGCGTTGCATGACGGTTAGAATGTTGTCCGATTTGCTCTGAATATCTGACGAGGCGAGGCGCGGAACTCCCGCGGGAGCGAGCCGCGCGCAGCATTCAGAGCGAGGCTCCACAGTACCTCTCAGCCGGCTGCTCCCGGCTGGGAAGCGACTTGCTACGGTCGCGCAAAGCGCCTATTGGCTCAGAAAAGTTGTCAGTCACCAGCCATGTGACAGCCAGGGAGTTATGAGACGTTTGATTGATTGGAAACCTTATTATGTTATGCGTTATCAACTTATCATCATATCATCATGATAAACTTCAAGCTGTCAGACACACACACACACACACACACACACACACACACACACACACACACACACACATACAGCAGTGTGTTGTGTGTGCGTGCGGCCAGGAGCGCGCAACAAGATGGTATACATTATGGTATATGAATAGTATATTCCACTGTAGCAGTATATGGTGTTCTGTACATTTGAATCTGATCTAATTTTGCACACGGCCATCGCATTATAATGAGCTGGACAGGTGTTATAAGATTATGGTCTGTTCCTTTAAGAGGGAGGCACCCACGCATACAGGTCAGCTACGCAAGGAGCGAATATGTGATGAGACAGTGTGTACACAGGAAGAACAACAGAAGCAGGTAGCTTGTTGTGAGATATGTAACGTTAGTCAACAGCATGATATGAAGAATATAATGGAAATAAATGCACAGTCCTGAAGATAACGGTTTCCAGTGGTTTATTGTCACCACCACACATCAAGAGGGAATTACCCCGGAGTCCGGACAGTACGTTAATAATTACGTGACTGTACATGACCACTTCGGCCCTAGAGTGAAGATAACACTCTCCTGTACTCTTACTAAGGTTCGAGTTAACACAGAAAAAGGTAACATTGGGGGCTCGAGTCCGGGATATGAAAAATCCTGATTTCATCAATGAGTTGTAAACTATGGACACGTATAGTTAGCTCATGCTAATAGACGCACGAGGCAATTTCGTCAGTCAATGAACTGAGTTGAGAAGATGACGGGGAAATGACCAACTATGAAGAGCAAGTGATCAACTACTCTAACCCATTCATGTTAACCCCCACAACTACAACCATGTACTCTCAGTCTGATGTCGCTAACCTGAGACGTGAAATGAAGTACCAACATGGACAAAGCCTCAACCCGTTCATAACAGAGGATCAGCTGCCCCCTACTGGTGCAATGTCAAACCCATTTACTGCACGTAATAAGCCATTGATAATGGCCAGTGACAATTACCCACATGCTCATCTGTCGTTGTCAAGCACAAACCCCTTTGCTCATATGAATGATCAAAGTATGAGAGACAGTGGCATTGAAATGCAGCAAAGTCATTATGGAACTGAGCCTCCCCATATGAATATGTTGTATGGACAAATGCATTCAATGACCATAGGAGATGCAGCTACCCATAACATTAACCCCTGCATTGCTGCTAAACCAGCAGCCTTTATGGAGAGCACACCTATGAACAATGTGACAGTCTATTCCCCACATATTGAACCTGCAACCCTGCTTTCCACCCCTGTGACACCGGGTGTGTGTTCCCGTCAGGTGCAGCCAGAGGGCGCTGTACACCACAGGCAGAGTACACCGGTCCATGGAGGTAATGAAGCTGTGACTTATGGCTATGATCAGTCCCATCGCAGGCGAGCAGGCTTCCATCCAAGTGGCCGGCTGCCCCGGCGTGTGCAGTACAACCTGTCTTCAGACAGCGAGGACGACAGTGTTCAGCGAGAGAGGATTCCTACACTACAACCGGGTCAGTATGATGGCACCACACCATGGAAGGACTTCTTGCAGCGCTTTGAGAGCTGTGCTGAGGCTAATCGCTGGTCAGAGAACACTATGGCTGTCCAGTTGAGGTTCTGTCTCATAGGTGCAGCAGGAGCAGTGGTCCACCGCAACCCAAGGTCAGCACGCTGGGACTACAGAGACATTGTTGAGGAGGTGGAGGTTGCTTATGGCCCATCATCAGAGTATGCAGTGGCTGTTGCCATCGAGTTAAGGCAACGAATCCGCCTGCCAGGTGAGGCACTACACATCTTGAGGGACGACATATATGAGAAAGTGTCTATTGCATACGCTGACCGTTCTGAAAAGGAGCAGGATGCAATCAGTGTTGAGGTGTTCACTAATGCTATGGGGGACGCCAACATTATTCAGAAGCTCCTAGAAGACCGACCTCGCACATTAGCCCAAGCTTACGACATTGCTCGTCGTTATGAAACTACCAGGAGAGCAGCTACCAGCGTTGCACAGCTCATGCAGACTGGAGCACGGAATGTAGCTGAGCGGAGAACCAGAATGGCTATGGTGCGCGATTATGCCCACTCTGATGAAGCTGAGGGAAATAATGGTGCAGCACCAGCACCCACAAAGCAGAACCAGAACCACCCCGCGCAATACAAACAAAGGAGACAAAAAGATACAAATTGGGATAGCATCCGCTGTCACAACTGCTCGGGTATTGGACACATGTGGCGTAATTGCCACTCTCTAACAAACCCAACTAAGCTGCAGGCGGACACAGTTTTGAATGTCTCCAAAAACCAAAATGCGCGCAGAGGGTCCAGTGGTAAAGGTGAGAGCCCAGAAATGTGTATCCACCTGCTGATGTATGACATGGAGATTTGTGCCATCTTAGACTCTGGGGCAGGGAGAAATGTGCTGCCTTTGCGATACTATAATTCTATCCACCCGGAGGTCAGACCACCTATCCAGCCATCAACTGTACAGTCCCTGCATGGCATTGGTCCTGGGAATGTCCCTGCTTTGGGTGAAGTTCACTTACCTGTTCAGATTGGCAGCCAGACTGTGGGTGTAGATTTCATACTTGCCGACCTGCCAGGCAGTGCTGAGGCCATCCTGGGCCATCCATTCTTAGAGCAGTCAAGAGCACATCTGGACTTTGGCAACCGAAAGATTGTGTTGTTCGGTGAACAAATACAATACTTCCATCCGGACAACAGGCCGAGAGCACATGCAGTAAGAGTAGCTCGCACCACAGTTCTAGCACCAGGACGTGAGTACATTATACCGGGAAATGCTCATTTCCGGACCCCTGTGAAAGGAGAGGTGATGCTATGCCCTACAAAAGGCTTTGTTGAGAAGCACCGATTGCTGGTGGCCCGGGTCTTAGTAGGAGCCCAGCCCAGTAAGAGTATACCAATCAGAGTATTTAACCCAGGAACCACTGATGTTACCATCAAGAAAGGAGCTGTAGCAGGGTTTCTCCAGTCTGTTGAGATAATGGAGCCCCCTACCATCATCACTGAATCCCAACAGTCCGACCGTGCCTTCCCCACCGTGCCAGAACATCTCACCACTCTGTACGCCCAGAGTTCCATTGAGCTAACTACCGGGGAAAAGTGCAGTCTAGCGAAGCTCCTGCAAGACTACGGCGACATCTTCTCTACAGGACCCACTGACCTAGGCCGTACTAACCTAGTGCAACATGACATTCAAACCCTGCCAGGTGTCCCAGTGAAACAACACCCCCGCCGCATGGCCCAGGAAAAACAACTGAATGCTGACCAGCAGATACAGCAGAGCCTCGAGACTGGACTCGCCCGTAACAGCCACAGCAGTTGGGCCGCGCCCATTGTCATGGTACGCAAAAAGGACGATACTTATCGTCTCTGTGTGGACTACAGGGCTTTGAATGACTGTACCATTAAAGATGCGTACCCATTACCTCGTATTCAAGATACTCTGGACACCTTATCCAGCGCCAAATGGTTCAGCACTCTGGACCTTGCATCTGGCTATTGGCAGGTGGAACTAACCCCCAGAGCACGCAAGGCCTCAGCATTCTGCAGCAGGAAGGGGCTCTTTGAGTGGAATGTCATGCCGTTTGGGCTATGTAACGCCCCAGCAACGTTTCAACGTCTAATGGACCGCGTCCTTGCTGGCATGCAATGGGAGACCTGCTTAGTATACTTAGATGACATCATTACACTGGGAAAAGATGTACCAGAAATGCTGCAGCGGCTATCCCAGGTGTTTGACCGACTGCGCCAAGCCAAGTTGAAATTGAAACCAGCAAAGTGTTGCCTGTTCCAACGGCAAGTAGCCTACCTCGGGCACATCGTCTCCGAGCAGGGGGTCGCTACCGACTCACAGAAAGTCCAGAAAGTCAGAGAGTGGCCTACACCATCCGACGTCAGTGAGGTCCGCCAGTTTGTAGGCCTCGCGTCATACTACAGACGTTTTGTAAAAGACTTTGCTGCTGTCGCTCAACCTCTACATGCCCTGACCAAAAAGTATGCCCGTTTCCACTGGACACAGGAATGCCAGGAGGCATTTGATAAACTAAAGCAACTACTTACCACTGCACCTGTCCTTGGCTACCCCCTTGATACCGGGGACCTCATTCTAGACACAGATGCTTGTGACACTGGAATCGGAGCTGTCCTTTCTCAGATGCAGGACGGTGAGGAGCGTGTGCTGGCATATGGCAGTAGAAGACTCTCCCAGACTGAACAAAACTACTGTACCACACGGAGGGAGTTGCTAGCCGTGGTGGAATTCACATCACACTTCCGCCAGTACCTGCTGGGAAGATCTTTCACCGTCCGCACGGATCATAGTAGCCTCCGCTGGCTAATACGGATGAAGGAGCCTGAGGGACAGTTAGCCAGATGGCTTGAGAAGCTTGGTGAATACAACTTCAAGGTGATCCATCGCCCAGGACGGCAGCACTGCAATGCCGATGTTCTGTCTAGAAGGCCTTGTCGTCAGTTCTGCCCTTGCAAAGTGCCAGACCCGTTGTTGAACATGGAAAAGTCAAGACATCAGGCTGTGCAGTGTGACCTGGGCGGTAGTGTGACAGCAGGAACTACTGAAGCTCATCCCATAGAGTTGAGCTTAGTGGGGGTAGTGGACTCCCCATCCCCTGGAATGGGAAGCACAGGTGTGGAGGACTTAAGGTCTGATGGAAATTCACAAACTGAAGAAAGGATTCTTCTCACAGAGACTACAGAGGCGCAATTATTCCACGGTTGGACCGTTGAGCAGCTGAGGGAGGCTCAGATAGCTGACCCTGATATCACTCCCATCAGGAAAGCGCTGGAACAGGGAACAGAACGTCCCTCATGGGCGGAGATCTCACCTCATAGCCCGGCCACCAAAACATATTGGAGTCAGTGGAAAAGACTGTATTTCAAAGAAGGTATTCTGGTGCGACGCTTCTATTGTGCAGAGGAAACCATATCTACCCTCAGATAATACTACCTCGTATGTACCAGTCAGATGTCCTGAGACAAATGCATGATGGTCCTGTGGGGGGTCATTTTGGAGTGGATCGGACTCTCACCCGTCTGCAGACAAGATACTACTGGTATCGTATGAGAGAAGATGTCACGCTGTGGTGCCGCACATGCGCTAGCTGTGCTGCCAGAGCCAGGCCCTCTAAGACACCCCAGGCCCCCATGGGCACTGTCCGCGTTGGAGCACCTATGGAGCGAGTGGCTCTGGATATAATGGGCCCCCTCAACGAGACTGATCGTCATAGTCGCTATGTGTTAGTAGTTCAAGACTACTTCAGCAAATGGGTGGAAGCCTATCCCCTACCAGATGAGCAGGCTGTAACTGTCGCTGAAGTATTCACCTCTGAATGGGTATGTCGTTTTGGAGCACCTCAGACTTTGCACAGTGACAAGGGCACCAATTTTGAATCACAAGTGTTTCAGAAAATGTGTGAACTACTTGGAATAGAGAAGACGCGCACCACTTCTTTCAGGCCACAGTCTGATGGGCAGGTTGAACGTTTCAATGCCACTCTGCAAAATATCTTAGCCACAACAGCTGAACGCTGCCACTGGGATTGGGATATCATGATTCCCTATGCTGTAATGGCCTATAGGGCAACAAAGCACAGCTCCACTGGGTTTACCCCCAACATGATGTTGTTTGGGCGGGAAGTGACTGAGCCAATTGACCTGGTGGCTGGTCTGCCACCCGGCCATGAAAGTGCCCAGACTCCTCCACAGTATGTCACTCAGCTCCGTGAAAGGCTGGAGCTTGCTCACCAGATCGCCAGAGATGCCCTAGGTCAGTCTGTGGAACGGGCCAAAAAGCAATATGACAAGAACGTTTGCCGCACTCTGTACCACACAGGTGATGCTGTCTGGCACCTAGTAAAAGGCACCAAGAGAGTAAGAGATAAGGTGAGGAAATTCTTGCCATCATACGAGGGGCCATACTTTGTCCTAGGCCAACTGGACGACTTGGTGTACCGCATCAAAAAGGGGCCTAAGGCAAAAGTCAAAGTAGTGCACCATGACAAACTCAAACCATACCACTCCCGTACCCTGTTGGATAATGTCTGGGTCATCGAACAAGCACAAGTCTGGAACCCTGCTGAGGTTCTACCACCCATTCCAGATACCAGCCTCATCGACTCTGATCTGTTCCTGGCTAATCTGTTTCCGGATACGGCGGCGGGGAGTGATAGTGGACAGGAAGCAGAGTCATCTACAGACATTCCCTTGAGCCCTGTTGCTTTCCCCTCTTCGCCACACACAGCCCAAGTCTCCTCGAGTACAGAGGAGGTTCATGCTAGTGGGGGTAGTGCAGTGCAACGTACTCAAAAAGCAACGGTTATGGACTCCACTCAGTGCCAAACATCCAGGGGCAGGTCTAGCAGGACCAGGAGACCTCCAGATAAATATGGAGAGTGGGTGACTTACTAAAAAAAAAAGGGTTATATTACTCCTGTTTAAAGAAAAAATAGTTGAAAGGAGTTTGTTGTTTGAAAGACTTTGTATTGTTTTGGTTAAAGAAAAACACTTGAGGCACTGTGGCATCATGAGTAAGTTTACTTTGGTGGTGATCTTGTTTACGGTGAGAAAAGTGAGACCATACAATTATTTTGGGGTGAACAGGTGAAGCAGGTGTTTTACTCAGTTAGAAGCTAGAGAGGATACTGGGAGGTTGCCTTTAATATTGAGTTAGAGCTGTGGTTATATTGGGGCTGTATTCGTTGCGTTGTAGGTGTGTTTCATGCTTCTTTTTCAGAGTGTGTTGGAACCTCAGAAGCACTGAAAGGAGGTGGACTGTTTAAATTCCTAACACTGCACTACCTTCCACAATTTCACCCTGTTCTCAAGGGAAACAACTATCTTAAGGATTATAATGGACTGTTTCCTATGGACTGTTTCTTATGGACTGTTACTCCGTCAAGGGGAGATGTTCTTGGGCATTGTGACCCTAAAGGACTCCAGAGACTCAAGGGGTGTTCAAAAAGAAAAAAAGTCTATGTAATCTGTTTAGGATATTTTGTGTGTAGTCATAGGGGTGCTGGAATGTTATTATATTTAATTGTTAATTGCCATCCAGAGTGGGGGTAGTGTTATAAGATTATGGTCTGTTCCTTTAAGAGGGAGGCACCCACGCATACAGGTCAGCTACGCAAGGAGCGAATATGTGATGAGACAGTGTGTACACAGGAAGAACAACAGAAGCAGGTAGCTTGTTGTGAGATATGTAACGTTAGTCAACAGCATGATATGAAGAATATAATGGAAATAAATGCACAGTCCTGAAGATAACGGTTTCCAGTGGTTTATTGTCACCACCACACATCAAGAGGGAATTACCCCGGAGTCCGGACAGTACGTTAATAATTACGTGACTGTACATGACCACTTCGGCCCTAGAGTGAAGATAACACTCTCCTGTACTCTTACTAAGGTTCGAGTTAACACAGAAAAAGGTAACACAGGTGTGTAATGTGTGTGTGGTCACGTGAAAGCGTATCTGCCGCGCGAGACTAGGCGAGAGGCTCTCGTGAAATCGGCAGTGTCCGCCCTCTTAACTCCTCCCCCGGCTTCACTCGGCTACTCTCGTCTACTAGTCGAGGCAAACCGAAATCCATCTTGAACAAGCCTATTGGTGCACGCACCGGAAAGGGAAGTAGTTAGACTACTGCTATGATGTAAACAGACACACGTTCCCCCCGGCTCATGACTTGTTTGATTATTGTCATTTCGCCTATTAAAGCAAGTGAACAAATAGAATGTTGTTCTTATTTATTTACGATATAAATATTTGTTCCTTATTCTCACCTGTTATGAAATGGGTAGAGCAGATATACGTATATGATTTGACTTGGGGGACCAGTGTCTGCTTTGATCGACTCTCCCGTCTGCGTCCACATGTGTCCTCTTGATAGCCGCCAGCCACTTTTTCCTCCGTGATGCCTCAGCTGGTATTATATAAAACTTGCGATTTTGATTTTTGATTTAGTTATTAGTACAAAACGTAACACAGCAGCTCTTTTGCATTGTGATGCACTGAATAAAATTACCCTTGATTGTGTTTAATTTGCCGCTTTTCCGATCCGTTTTCTGCACTAAATGAAGCGTACACAATGTACCGGGGGTGAATGTTTCCCCCAAGCCGTAGTTGCGTAGCAACAACAGACAGGAAGTTGACTTCGAGAATTAATAACGTTATAAAAACGCAGCTCAATACTCGGAATATCACAGCCAGGATTACACCTGAAGAAATAAGGATCTTAATTGTAACAGGTACGTAATCAAACTAACGTGGAGCACAGTACAGTCCCCTCCCCATCATATGTATATACTCTGTCAGGATCTAGGGCGGGGTAACAGTACTGTATATTTGAATACCGTCTATGTCACAAATGTATCAGTACTAAATACCTATATGTCCCTATGCCATAAATGTCATGTATGTTGTGTATGTCATAAATGTCTATATGAATTGAAAATGGGGGACCCTGATGGAAACAAGACAAACGTCTTTCTCAGGTCTGCATCCCCTTAACAATTGTATGTATTGAGCCGTACTGTATTGTACCCATTCTGCAATCTGTTAAATAAAGTTTTCATTCATTCATTCATTCACGCTGAACTTCTACTTGGGGTCATTCCACCAGAAACGTACATTTCCACTTCAAATCTTGGGAAAAAAAAGTTCTTATTCTTTCATCTCAACATTGAGTCATATGGAGGACATGTTAAACTATAAGAACCACATATCATGCCACCTCAGCATGTTTTTATACTTGAATAAAATACATTTATCATAAGCAGGTCTTTTTAATGATAATTTTTACATTATTACATCATTATTGTTATTGAGTTGGGGGGGGGGGGGATGCAATGCAGACAAACAGCTGCATACAGTGCGACCATTTCACTCACATTTGCCCATTCATTATTGGACACATCACACACCATCGGTGTGTGTACTGTATGTGTGCTGTCATAGCTCCACCTACAGGCCTAATGGAGAACACCAGGAGAACACCAGGATGTGAATGGAGGGTGAATGTGAGGTATATCGTGTAAATACGTTTTGATTTGATTGATTGCAAGACTACACTGTACAAAAAAATATAATAATAAGTTACCAGAACTTAAAAATATTGAGTTCAGTTACTGTGCATTAAGGTTTTCAGTTTTCAATCCATAATAAGTTAACAGAAAAATAAGTACCACATTATTTCAACCTAATAAAACTATGTTTATTGTCATTGTTTTAAGAACACAAGTTGACTTGGTAATACTCACATTGAGTAAAAAATATTGCTTTTAACATGTGCAATGTTCAATGAAATAGAAAAATAAATAATAAAATGTGTTGATTAATCCCACTGGTCACAATGGTGACCGTAATAATGTTTTTGTTATAAGGCTCTGCAAATGTTACTGAATGATGTAGCAATGTATTTCCAGCTAAATTGAAATAATAAACAAATAAAGGGTCTCAATTAAATATGTGGTAGTAAAAAGAACCTGTGGGAGGATTTCAACAAGATAAATGCGACAACAGTGCAAAATATTTCACTATAATATTTCAAAGCAAAAAAATAAAATAAAAAGTTATAATATTTTTTTTAAATAAAAAAAAAAAAATGTATGCTGCCCCCTGTGCCTATGAAAATGCCCCCGCATGCCTATGCAGGCACGCATGCCTAGGGTTGCCTACCCCTGGTATATAACATGGTTGTCATTCCTATACGAAATATAAGCAACCTTTCGTCATCTGTAGTGGATAGTAAGTACAGAATAACCGCCAGGCACTCATTATAGTAAAAAAAAAGAAAATAAATACCTTTACATAGATTTGTACAAAAAACGTAATGGTAGATATACCACCACCTTCATTTACACAGTTAAAGAGATTAATTCATCAATATTTTCTCAAATAGTAAATTTTTATATCATAATGTCCTGTTAGGAATCCAGGTAAGAATGTTGAGTTCAAGTATGGCATGGAAGAATGGAGACAGAGAGGGTGCTGCTCTTCTCGAATATGTGTTCTTTTTATTATCAGAAACACTTTGAGCGATAACAATACTTTACCAGGTAAAGCAGGAAGTAGCAATAAGGAAGGATACTTAGAAGAGAACTTAACAACAAAAGAGAATAGGGTGGTGAGAGATCCGACTTCTTGACCTAAAGCAAGGATAACTTTAAAGCATGATAACAGGCGAGATATCCGACTTCTGCCCGTGGACGGCTGTTCCCAGTAACACTGCTGAAAAACCGACAGGGAGAGAGGGGCAAAGTATTACTATAAAGGCCTCAGTACAGCCAGCAGACCCAATCAGCACCAGTGACATAATTACAGGCAGGTGACAACAATCAAGGTAATTACTGAGACAGCACGTGACGACAATCAGATAATACAGAGACAGAGAGAGAGAATTCCAAGATGGCGGCTGGGCCTCCAATCCTGAATAGGGAGAGAAGCCCAGACGTTACAGTACCTCCCCCCGACGAACGGAACCTGACGTTCATCTGGGTGCCTTGGGATGCAGCCGGCGATAATCGTCGATAAGGCTGCGATCAATGATATCCCTTTGAGGCACCCAGGAATGCTCTTCTACCCCGTACCCCTCCCAATCCACCAAGAACTGGAACCCCTCCGCCTACAACCCAAGATCCTCCGCATTGTGTAGACCGTTTGACCATCAAGGATGCAAGGCGGAGGAACCGCAGGAAGTGGCGGGAACAAGGGCGATGAGAGGAATTGCTTCAACAGGGACACATGAAACGTCGGGTGGACCCTCATAGAGGCCGGGAGCCGCAGCCTGTAAGCCATAGGGTTCACCCAACGAACCACTCTAAATGGTCTTTATGAAGTGGGGAGCTAGCTTCCTGGATTCCAGCCGGAGAGGGAGATCACGGGTGGAAAGCCAAACCCGCTGCCCAGGACGGAAAACCGAAGCCGGATGCCGCTTGCGGTTAGCCTGGTGCTGAGCCTTAACTGAGGCCTTCCACAGCGCCGTCCAAACCCAGTTCCACGTCCTGCGGCAGCGAACCACGTGGGCCTGGACCGATGGTACCTAAGCCTCCTGCTCCTGTTCGGGAAACAGAGGAGGTTGAAAACCATATTGACACTGAAAGGGAGACATACCAGTAGAGGAGGAGAGGAGGGTATTATGCGCGTACTCCGCCCAGGCCAACCTCCTACTCCAAGTTGCCGGGCACCCGGCAACGTAACACCTCAGGACGCCCTCCAGATCCTGGTTGACGCACTCCGTCTGCCCGTTCGACTGCAGGTGAAACCCAGACGACAGGCTGACGGAGGCGCCGAGGCTGGAGGCAAATGCCTTCCAGAACCTGGAGGCGAACTGAGGGCCCCGGTCAGACACAATATCCACTGGTAACCCGTGGACCCGAAAGACGTGCTGCACCACCAGGTCAGCAGTCTCTCGAGCCGAGGGAAGTTTGGGGAGGGGAATGAAGTGGGCCGCCTTGGAAAAGCGATCCACTACCACCAAGATGGCAGTGAACCCATCTGACGGGGGAAGGCCAGAAATAAAATCCAGGGATATGTGCGACCAGGGACGTTTGGGAATAGGAAACGGTCTGAGGAGACCCGCCGGTGCACGGCGAGAGGTCTTACTACGCGCACACACCGGACAGGCCCCCACCTCTGTAGGCCACCAGAACCTCCTACGGATAAACTCCAGGGTCCTGGCGGCCCCAGGGTGGCCGGTGAGTGAAGAGGTATGTGCCCACTGCAGCAGTCGCGAGCGCACAGCCTTGGGCACATACATCCGCCCCGGAGGACCCCCACCAGGCCAGAGCCGATCTTACCACCCTATCTATGCCCCATGACACGGGTGCCAAAATAAGGGCCTGTGGAATAATACGTGGGGCTTCTCCCCCGGTCCGGAGTATCAAACTGACGTAAAAGAGCGTCAGGTTTGACGTTCTTGGAACCAGGCCGGTAGGAGATGGAAAATCGAAATCGAGTGAAGAATAACGCCCACCTGGCCTGGCGAGCGTTAAGGCGTTTAGCCCCTTGGATGTAAGCCAAGTTCTTATGATCAGTCCAAACAATGAAAGGATGTGCCGCCCCCTCTAACCAATGTCTCCATTCCTCCAGTGCCAACTTGATTGCCAACAACTCCCGATCACCCACGTCGTAGTTGCGCTTGGCCGGAGACAGCCGGCGCGGAAAAAAAGCGCAAGGATGCACTTTCCCGTCCTTTAAACATCTCTGAGAGATCACCCCCCCCCACGCGATGTCAGAGGCATCCACCTCCACAATAGACTGAGCCTCTGAATCGTGGCGGATCAATACAGGGGTGGAGGTAAACCGACGTTTAAGGTCGCAGAAGGTCGACTCTGCCTGCGGCGACCATTCAAAGCCAGGGAGAGAGGCCTTAGTGAGAGCTGTCAGAGGATTGACTAAGGCGCTGAAATTGCGAATAAAACGCCTGTAGAAATTTGTAAAGCCCAAAAACCATTGTAATTCCTTGAGCGACGAAGGGCGTGGCCAGTCCAAGACTGCACTCACCTTGGCTGGATCCATGCGAAGATCACCCTTCGTCAACACAAAGCCCAGGAAGGACACGGTGTCAGTGTGAAACACACACTTTTCTGCCTTAACAAATAGCTGATGTTTGAGGAGACGCTGTAGCACCTCACGAACATGCATTTGGTGCTGCACCATATCGCGAGAAAAAATTAGGATGTCATCTAAGTATACAAACACTGACACCCCAATTAAATCCTGCAGCACGTCGTTGACCAGGGCTTGGAAAACTGCCGGAGCATTAGCTAAACCAAAGGGCATGACTAAATACTCATAATGCCCGTTGGGCGTGTTAAATGCAGTCTTCCACTCGTCCCCCTCCCTAATCCTGACCAAATTGTATGCATTACGTAAATCAAGTTTAGAGAAGACCCGTGCCCCCCTGTAAGCATTCAAAGGCGGTGTCCATGAGAGGTAGAGGGTAGCGGTTCTTGATGGAAACGTCATTTAATCCCCTATAATCAATGCACGGGCTGGCTACCATCCTTTTTATCCACAAAAAAAAACAGCGCCCGCAGGGGAGGTAGATGGACGTATGTGCCCCGCGGCCAGTGCTTCCTGAATATAGGTGTTCATAGACAGTGTCTCAGGGCGAGAGAGAGTGGCAGTGCTTTGGCATGCGACTTGCTAAAAACCTCTGCCAGATCCCAGTACATTTCGGGGACCCCCGTTAAATCGGAATTAGGAAGTACTGTAGGCTCAGCAACGCCAACCGCCATCCTGGAGAGAGACAAGGGGAGAGAAGAAAACAGAGTGGATGAACTTTCATTGGAACTCGGCACAACACTCCTATCCAGAGAAAGTACACCCGTAGACCAGTTAATGGCAGGGTTGTTAGCTGCCAGCCAGGGATGGCCTAGAACAATGGGTGAATGGGGAGAAATAACCACAAAAAAATACAATAATTCCCACTCACACCCAGCCACCTGCAGACGCAGCAGCGCCATGCGCTGGGTGATGAGCCGTTGACCGTCCAGGGATTGCACAGGAATGGGGTTCTCCAAGGTCTCTAAAGGTACCACCCACTCCTGTGCTAACCCCACATGCATTAGATTGCCTGCAGCTCCCGAGTCCACTAGCGCCCGAGCCTGCTGTATGTAATCCCCCCACCCAACCGTGACATAAAAAAAGGTGCGTGACTCATCAGTGACAGAGGAGAATAACCCACCCGCTAGAACCCCTCCCCGGACTAGCGAGCCCTCCCGTTTCCCGATACCACAGGACAGTTATTGAGACGATGACCAGTGTGCCCACAGTGAAAACAACGTTTTTGTTCGATGCGCCTCTGCTTCTCTGTGTCCGAGAGACGCATAGCCCCCAGTTACATAGGTTCCTCCCCCAAAGTATCCAGTGAACATTTTTAAGAATTGTCATCACCGCGAGGAGGGTGCGAGAGTACCTGAAACGAAGCCTCCCTCTCGCGGCCTCTCTCACGGCGGCGATTGTCCAGACGAATCGCTAGGTTGATAATTCCCTCCAGCTGCTCGGGGAGCTCACGTGACGCCATCTCGTCCTGCATACGCTCGGAGAGCCCCTGTAGAAACAACACGCAACACGATACCTCTTCCCAGGCCGCCTCTCGGGCTACAATGCGGAAGTCGATGGCATAGTCCGCCACAGAGCGACCGCCCTGTCGGCAGGCGGTGAGACGTCCGCCCGCCTCATAGATGGAAATTACCCGGGAGGTATTGAACACACGTCGCAACTCCCGGGTAAAGGCAGCTGCGCTGTGGCAGACCGCCGACCGAACTTCCCATTCCGCAGTAGCCCAAGAAAGAGCCCGACCTGTAAGCAGAGTGATTATATATGCTACCTTGGATAGTTCGGTAGTGAATGTGAGCGGTTGTAATTAAAAGATTAATGAGCATTGAGTAACAAACTCTCGACAACCTACAGGGTTCTGGTGGTGGCAGGCGTGGTTCACAAACCTCTCGATGGATAGCAGGATGTAGCATCCCCTCCTCCCCGATGTAATATTCATGCTTTGAATATATCATTTACTATAATATTCATGCTTTGAATATATCATTTACGACAGGCGCGCCAGGCGCACCTTCCTATTATGTATACCTGACAAGGGGTCCTGACAGTCAGTTGGCTGCCAGCCGTGGATGGAGTTACACTCATGCTTAACGAATACTTACCTTTGAATAAATATCTAAATGCAATCTCCTCGTCCTGAAGATTATTCTATATAAATCGAATACGACATGGTGTCAGAAGCAGGATGAACATGGATATCAACGGAGTCCCGTCGCCACGGATGAATTGGGATTCTCTGGACTTACCGGGAGAATGGAAGAAGTTCAGGCAGAATGCAGAGCTAATGTTTTCGGGCCCACTCAAGAAGAAAGGAGAGGACGAGAAATGTAGCTACCTGCTACTGTGGAGCGGAGAAAGAGGGAGAGACATTCACAACACATGGACTCTCAGTGCAGATGAAGCAAAGGTATTGAAGAGCTACTATGACAATTTCGAAGCATACGTACTTCCAAGGAGGAACACGATTTTCGCTAGGTACAAATTCCATGAGAAAACCCAGCAACCTAGCGAGTCATTTGAACAATTTGTCACTGCATTGAAACTACTCGTGAAGGACTGTGCATATGTGAACAATGATGAGATGGTTAGAGACCGCATAGTGTTTGGCATACACTCAGCAAAAGTAAGAGAGAAACTATTAAACGTTGGATCAGACTTGTCGTTAGACAAAGCGGTAGATATAGCTAGAGCCCATGAGCTAGCACAATCACAGATAAAGAGCTTTACTGGCGCCACGAGCAGCGCGCAGGAGCAGCTCGTGCACGAGGTACACAGACATGAACAGAAGTATAGCGCACAGAGATATCGCCCCAGAGCAGAGTGGACAGAGAGAGCGAACAGAGCGAGCGACACAGACACACGTAAGAACTGTGGATACTGTGGGGGTAGAGCTCACAAGGAAGGGGATAACTGTGTAGCTAGGGGGAAACAGTGCACGAAGTGTAGAAAATGGAACCACTTTGCCAAAGTCTGCAGGGCCGGTAGTTTCCAGAAAAAGTCAGTACACGAGATTAGCATGCGCTCTGAGTCAGGAGAAGAGTCAGACGAACTGTATGTAGACACCGTGACAGACAGACGGTTTGATGCAACAGAACAAGCGTTCGCAGACATACAAGTAGGAAAACAGGGCACAGAGCTTAAATTTAAGCTAGACACAGGTGCACAAGTAAATGTAATTCCTTTGAGAGAGTATCACAGTTTACAAGATAAACGTAAAATACAGCCTACTTCACGCAGACTGACAGGATATGGTGGAGAGAAGCTAGTGGTAAAGGGCACATGCACGTTAAAGTGTAAATACAAAGAGCGTGGCATGTTGTTAGACTTTTACATAGTAGACACTCAGGCACCCTCAGTTCTAGGTTTACAGGCATGCCTGAATATGGACCTCATTAAACTAGTGTTGTCAGTAAATGCACACACAGATAAACAGACCATCATGGAAGAATACCACGACGTGTTTAAAGGGATAGGACTATTCCCAGGAGAGTGTCACATCCATATAGACCCAGACGCCACGCCAGTAGTCTGCCCACTGAGAAGGACACCGATCGCCCTGCGTGGCCGACTAAAGAAGGAGCTACAGAGTATGGAAGACACACAGATCATCGCTAGAGTCATCGAACCAACGGAGTGGGTCAGTGCACTGGTCATTGTTGAGAAACCATGCACAGGCAAGCTCAGACTATGTTTGGATCCTAAGGAGCTAAACAAGGCTATCAAGCGCCCGCACTACCCTCTGCCGGCACTAGAGGACATCACACCCAGACTAACAGGCGCACGCTATTTCAGCGTACTGGATGCAAGGTCGGGATACTGGTCCATCAAGCTCTCCACAGAATCATCGAAGCTGACGACGTTCAACACACCGTTTGGACGATACAGATTCCTACGATTACCATTTGGGCTCGCTTCTGCCCAGGACGAGTTCCAACGAAAAATCGACGAGACATACGAGGGACTGAACGGAGTAGCAGCTATAGTAGACGACATCCTTGTGTATGGCGCGACCAGAGAGGAACACGATAAGAACCTACATGCAATGTTGGTGAGATCACGGGAGAGAGGCGTTCGGCTCAACGCAGACAAGTGCACCATCGGAGCCACCGAAGTGAGCTACTTCGGGCACATCCTTTCAGCTGACGGCATGAAGCCTGACCCAGGCAAGATAGCTGCCATCAAGGAGATGGAGGCGCCAAAGAGCCGTGCAGAACTGGAGACCGTGCTAGGTATGGTCAACTATCTGGCGAAGTTCGCCCCGAGCCTCTCCGAGATCAACGCACCCATGAGACAGCTGCTTAAACAATCGAATGAGTTCCTGTGGGACGCCCAGCAAGACGCTGCATTCCAAAAGATGAAAGACATACTTACCAGTGAACCTGGGCCAGTCCTCATCTACTTTGACCCAGATAAGGAGCTCAGCTTACAAGTGGACGCATCAAAGTATGGTCTGGGTGCTGTGCTGATGCAGGAAGGAAGGCCCATTAGCTACGCATCCAGATCACTCACGGACAGCGAGGTCAACTACGCACAAATCGAAAAGGAGATGTACGCAGTCCTTTATGGATTCAAACGCTTCCACCAATATGCCTACGGTCGCCATGTTATGGTGCAATCTGACCACAAGCCCCTGGAGTCGATCATGAAGAAGCCGATCGCCGCAGCCCCACCGCGGTTACAGAGGATGATACTGCAACTACACAAGTACAACTTCACGATCGTGCACCGCCCTGGGAAAGACATCCCAGTAGCCGACACGCTGTCCAGGAAATCACTCACCTCTCACGACGACGGTCTCAGTGAAGGGATGGACCTTCAGGTACACATGGTATACAACAGCTTACCTGTACACGACGACAGGCTACAGGAGATCAGAGAAACAACAGACAATGACACACAGCTAAAGCTGCTCAGCCAGGCTATCCTGGAGGGATGGCCTGAGGAAAGAAAACAATGCCCCCAGAACATCACCGAATACTGGAATCACGAGATGAACTATCCAAAACGAATGGAATCATTTTCAAAGGGGAGAAAATAGTCATCCCTACCAGCCTCAGAGGAGAGATGCTGATCAAGATCCATGCAGGCCACATGGGAATGGAAAAATGCAAACTGAGAGCACGAGACATCATGTTCTGGCCTGGAATGGGTAGACATATAGAGCAAGTCGTGGAGAAGTGCTCAATATGCCAAGAGCGCCGCCCATCAAACACCAAGGAGCCCATGATGCCTCATCGTATCCCAGACCGCCCCTGGCAGGTTGTAGGGACAGATCTCTTTAACTGGAACAACCAGGACTATGTTGTGACCGTCGACTACTACAGCAGATTCTTCTAACTAGACAGACTTCACAGCACCACATCGGCAGCTGTTGTCCACAAGCTAAAGGCAGCCTGTGCCAGGCATGGCGTCCCAGAGACCATAGTCTCAGACAACGGACCACAATACAAGTCTAAAGAGTTCGAGGCATTCGCCAAGTCGTGGGAGTTTACACACGTCACGTCAAGCCCACACTATCCGCAAAGCAACGGACTAGCGGAGAGAACTGTGAAGACGGCAAAATCACTCATGGACAAGGCTAAGGCAGACGGAAGAGACACGTACCTAAGCCTCCTGGAATATCGTAACACCCCAGTCGACAACTTCAAATCGCCGCCACAGCTGTTGATGAGCCGCAGGCTACGCTCAACCCTCCCGAGCACCAACCAACAGCTGCGGCCAGGGGTAGTAAGCCCCAAAGATGGACATGACAAGCGAGTGCAGAGACAACAGCACCAGAAGAAATACTATGACAGGTCAGCTAGACCGCTGCCCCCACTACATTGTGGTGAATCTGTCAGGCTACAAGAACATGGACGCTGGAGGCCAGCAGTAGTCATACAACCAGCCGACACTGCGCGGTCATACCACGTTCGCACCCAAGATGGACGTGAATACCGCCGCAACTGCAGGCACCTGAGGGACACAAAGGAGGAACACTTCCAGGACAGCGACGGTATGCCAAGTCCAGAGAGCGTCGATCAACCGCCGGAGACCAACGACCCTGAACTGTCAGAGGACTCAGAAGAGAACTCAGCTTCATACTACACCAGATCCGGCCGAGCAGTGAAGCCTCGGGACATTTTAGACCTATAAATGTACAGGGTGCAGGCGGATCGCTGCCCTATTATAACACCATTTACCCCATTGAAAAAAAAGGGGTGGTGAAATGTAACAAAATATTAATGTATGCTGAAATGATGACTTACTATATGTGTTGAATCTATGACCTACTTACCTTGCTTAATTGTCGATATATTCCCATTTTGTTAGCAAGCTAATTCTACAAATAAGAACTGCATATGGTAAGAGTGTTGAGACACGACCAAATAAGCCATGAATACATACCTTATTCACAGCTGAAGTATTCAAATATTAAAGCAGACTTTCCAGAATAAGAGGGCACACAATACGAACTGTAATACCTTGATACATGAATCTTTTATGTTTAACATATTAATCCTACCTGTTTACATTGCCTGGTCCTGACACAGGTAACGCACTTGTTATTGTTTACAAAGAAACTCTTACAGAGTATTGCACAACCTTTCTTTATTTCAATTTTGTTCATAGCTTATAAAGCTTTCTTTAAAAGAAGGAGGATGTAATATTCATGCTTTGAATATATCATTTACTATAATATTCAATGCTTTGAATATATCATTTACGACAGGCGCGCCAGGCGCACCTTCCTATTATGTATACCTGACAAGGGGTCCTGACAGTCAGTTGGCTGCCAGCCGTGGATGGAGTTACACTCATGCTTAACGAATACTTACCTTTGAATAAATATCTAAATGCAATCTCCTCGTCCTGAAGATTATTCTATATAAATCGAATACGACACCCGACATGACGCGCTGTTCCAACCACTGCGTCAGCTGCTGTTACGGTGGCGGCGTTAGCGGCCAACCGCTAACGCAGAGTTGGCTGCAGACATTGCCCTGGATACCCCGTCCTGGGTATCAATGGACAGGACTCCCAAGCGAGTCAATTCAGATCCTACTTCTCCTTGACTGGTGGTGACGACGCTCAGCTGCCTTCTCTGCACCTCCAGCTCCTCCCGCAATTCCTCCATGGAACTCATGTTTGTTTGGTCGGTTCTTCTGTTAGGAATCCAGGTAAGAATGTTGAGTTCAAGTATGGCATGGAAGAATGGAGACGGAGAGGGTGCTGCTCTTCTCGAATATGTGTTCTTTTTATTATCAGAAACACTTTGAGCGATAACAATACTTTACCAGGTAAAGCAGGAAGTAGCAATAAGGAAGGATACTTAGAAGAGAACTTAACAACAAAAGAGAATAGGGCGGTGAGAGATCCGACTTCTTGACCTAAAGCAAGGATAACTTTAAAGCATGATAACAGGCGAGATATCCGACTTCTGCCCGTGGACGGCTGTTCCCAGTAACACTGCTAAAGAACCGACAGGGAGAGAGGGGCAAAGTATTACTATAAGGCCTCAGTACAGCCAGCAGACCCAATCAGCACCAGTGACATAATTACAGGCAGGTGACAACAATCAAGGTAATTACTGAGACAGCACATGACGACAATCAGATAATACAGAGACAGACATGTTGGCTTTTGCCACGCTCTTGGCCAGACGGAGAATACTCCTAGCCTGGAAACTGTCTACACCTCCCCCCTTCTCCGCCTGGCTAAAAGATATGGTCTCGTTTCTAAAACTAGAGACGATTAAGTATGCACGAGGAGTTAACGAAAAATTCTTTAAGAAGTGGCAGCCGTTCATTTCTTACTTTAACAGCCTAGCTGTTCTCCCTCCTGACTGACTGAGTGTCTTCCTTCTTTGAGTTATCCTCCCATTTAACCAGGCCCAACAGTACTATGTAATACCACCAGATAAATATGTAGATACTCGATAATTGATTAATGTACCATACCTGACTCAGACTATTTTCTGTTTGTTTATTATTATTATTATTATTATTATTATTATTATTATTATTATTATTATTATTATTATTATTATTATTATTATTATTTTTTTTTTATTATATTATTTAATTTGTCTTTGTTATTTTTGTATTTTGTATTATTTATTTTAATTTAATTGTATCATTGTAAGTAGCAATTGTTATTATTGTCTGTAATTTAACCTTTTCTCTTGTTGCATGTCATGTATGTAACCCTACCTGTTGATCCGTGGGGTGGGTTTGGGGGTGGGATGGGTGGGGTAGATTATACAAAAAAGAAAAGGGTGAATGAATAATTCTGACTTTGTTATTGTACAAAATTGCTTCACCAATAAAAACTTTTGCTTTAAAAAAAGATAATACAGAGACAGAGAGAGAGAATTCCAAGATGGCGGCTGGGCCTCCAATACTGAATAGGGAGAGAAGCCCAGACGTTACAATGTCCTGTGTGACAGGACTGACAGTGTTGACAGGACTGACTTTATGGATTTAGTTGATGGAGGAAAGGTTATGTTTTGTGTTCAATTTAGTTTTGGTAATCATGCCTATTTAAAATTATTATTATGATTTTAATGTTAATGTAATATTAGACTAATATTGTAAAGTTCAGCCAAAGCCATATAAGGACCTAATTCATTAGAATATGACTGACAACTGATATTGTCCAAACATCTTTTTAATTCAATAAACAAATTTCATAATAATTCAATATAAAACAATCTAACAATAACATGGCTACAGAATATCAAAAGATTTAACTATGCACAATTTAGAAAATGTTTGTAACATGAATACAGATGTGTACATCAGGCAGCGTACATTTGTTTAATCTTTTTTGTTTCACTCTGTGATAGATGTGTGACTTGGCCATAATAAGGTCATTATAGGCCTGATATTCTATATTCATATTTATATGTGTCAGATGGCAAAATTCAGTACTGTATCTACAAAAACCCATGTAAATCATCTGCCCTTTATTCATTTGCTTAGGTTTTTGTACACTTGATCTCAAGAAGGTGCTGAATGAGTTTTTCACGTCTGGTCAATGGGTCTCATTCTCCAACGGACTTAAGACACAATTCTTTCTCTTAGGGCCATTTAAGATATCTTAGATTCCCCAACCGTCCCTGAACTTGGATTCGGCTTTATTTGGGAGGAATCATGGTGATTCCTTCATGTCAACTCTACAGTCTACAGGCCTCCTTGGAATTAATTGATCATAATTTAAATAAATATGACAATATTTGTACGATAAAAAATTACGCATTTGATGTCGGAAAAATTAATAATATACATTTACATTTACATTTAGTCATTTAGCTGACGCTTTTATCCAAAGCGACTTACAAGTTCTGTACGACAAGACAGCAAGAAGGGTACAACTCTATCAGCTGAGTAACAATGTTCATCAAGTGTTGCGTGTTACAGTGCAGGTTAGTTTATTAGGACAAGTGCATGACAGTAAGGTTAGTCAGGGTTAGATTTTTTTTTCTTTTCTTTTTTCTTTTTCTTTTTTTTAATCATTTCAGATAGTGGTTGAAGAAGTGAGTCTTTAGTCGACGGCGAAAGATTGATATGGAATATGGATTCATCTGATCACAGGGCAGCTGGATTAACCATATCTGAACAAGCTATTTTGGACAAATGTATAATTACTTAATTACTCAGATATTCAAACACAATTATGCAATTATTGTGAAATTATTGAAAATAATAATTATTTAATGCCTTCTGTGGCATTGATTTATATATATATATATATTTTTTTTAAACTTAAATTTTTATTAACATTTATAGACAAACAACACTTACACAAAGATGAAACTAACAACACAATAAGAAAGAATGCAGTGCACATAAATGGTTACATGGTTAGCATGGTTAGTTATCTGGTTCCACTTCAGTTGTTTTTCCAGGTACTTAATACAAAGACTGATTGTGTACCGCCCTTAAACAGGTATACAAATATAATACCTACTCAAAAAAATTAAATACAGACTAAGGCATACATGTGTGATATGGGTCCAGACTCCAGAGACCCTCCTTGAACTTCTTTCTTCCCTTATCCTTCGCCCCTTTTTTTTTTTTTTTTTTTTTTTTTTAATTAAATTTCTCTTTGCCTTTTGATTCACCCATATACAAACCACATCATCCCTGAATATTAATACAACACTGTTAAACAGACATAAATAATAAAGTACAAAAAACATAAAACAATTGTAAAACCCAAAAAAAATTAAATTAGAGAATACTAACTAAAGCAAAAGTGTGTGACATGGGTTCAGAGACCCTCCTTGAACTTCTTTCCTCCTTTACCCTTCGCCCTCTTGTGTTGCATTTGGTTCTTCCTCTGTGATGTCGTTTTCGTTCCCTTTATAAACCTCCCACTTTACCCATCTTTCCCCAAATTTCTCTTCCTGTAGCCTCAGCATGTGCGTTATCCTCTCCATATCCTGTATCTCCTCTACTATTCCTACCCATTGTGCTATTGTCGGTGGGTCTTCCTTGTACCACAGTCTCGTTATTGCTTTTCTGGCCGATATCAACATTATCTTTATTAAATACTTGTCCCCCCCTGTATTCCCTCGTGTGTCAGGTCCCCTAAGTAAAGCACCAGTCCCCTTTGTGGTAATCCGTATCCTAATATTCTGATCATTGCCTCCCCTATCTCCTCCCAATACCCCTTCAGCTTCTGACATCCCCAGAATATGTGCGTGTGATTTGCCCCCTCCTTCCCACACATCCTCCAGCATGCTCTTTGTGTTGGTGCATATTTTCCCTTCAACTCTGGGGTTATAAAGAATCTGATTATGTTTTTCCATCCAAACTCTTTCCATATCCTCGATCCTGTTGTTGAATGTTGCACCTCGCATATGTTACCCCATTCCTTCCCTGTTATTCCTATCTCTAGTTCTCTCTCCCATTTCTCCCTTATGTAGTCTGTCGTGTGTCCCTTGCTGGTCATTATAGCCCGGAACAGTGCTGATATTACCCTTCCTTTCCCTCCTTCGTATGCCCTTACTATCATCCTAATTATTCCATTCTGTTCTTCGTCCTTGTCCCCTCTTATTTCTTTATTATAGTAATCTCTAATCTGTAGATATCTGAAGTGGTCTCTGTTTTCTAGTCCAAATTTCTCCTTTAATTTTTGTAATGTTTGCATTTCCCCCTTCTCTATCATTTTGCATATCGCTGTTGCCCCCCCCCCCTCTCCCACCTCCTGAATCCGTGGTCCAACCTCCCTGGCTTGAATCTCTTGTCATGTGCTACCCATCTCAGAACCCCTGTCTGTTTCTCCAATTTGTGTGTTTTTACTACTCTGTTCCATATGGTCAAGGTGCATTTGGTGATTGGATCTAACAGTCCCTCCTTTTCTTTGAATAGTTCCCTATCTCCCACCAGAGCTTGTATCTTGTATCCCTCCCCTTCTTTTTCAATGTCTTTCCATCTTGCCTCATATCTTTCGTTACACCAGCACGTCACTGCTCTCAGTTGTGCTGCATAATAATAATCTTGTAGGCTGGGTACTGCCATCCCTCCCTCTTCCTTTGGTAGTTGTAGTGTTTTATATATGACCCGTGATCTTCTCCCCGCCCATATGAACCTCGATATCAGTCTGTCCCACTCCCTGAATTGATTCTGTGGTATTTGTATCGGTAGCGACTGGAACAGGTACAGTAATCTTGATAGTATGTTCATTTTAATGACCTCTATTCTTGAATTGAAGTCCAAGGGCATTACTGTCCATCTCTCTAAGTCTCTCTTGATGTTCTGATTTATCTGTGTATAGTTCGCCTCAAACAGTTTCCCCACCCCTCTCGTGATGTTCACCCCTAAGTATTTAATCTTGTCCATGTCCCATCTTATCCCGTACTGTTCCCTAATTTCCGTCGTTGGGGTATAGTTCCATGCTAAGGTCTGTGTCTTTGTCACGTTTAGTTTGTATCCTGAGTAGTGGCCATATTCCTTCAGTAGATCCATCAGTGCCGGGAAGCTCTTGTCTGGTTGTCTCATGTATACTATCACGTCGTCTGCAAATAGGCCTAGTTTATATTCCGTTCCCTTTATCCTTACTCCCTTGATGTCCTCGTTCTGTCTGATCTGTTGTGCCAGTGGTTCTATGAAAACTGAGAAGAGCCTTGGTGATAGACAACATCCCTGTCTGGTAGCCCTCTCTAATCTGATTCTATCCGTCAGGCTGCCATTCACCTTAACCCTCGCTGTCGGTTTTTGATATAGCGCCTTGATCATCTTCATTGCCCTCCCGTTCAGTCCGAATCTCATCAATGTTTTATATAAAAATGTCCAACTCACACTGTCGAATGCTTTCTCTGCATCTAGGCTAATCAATACCACACTACCTCCTTGTTTTTGTATCTCCTCCACTATGTGTAATGTCTTTCTCACGTTGTCCTGTGTCTGTCTCCCTTTAATAAATCCAGTTTGATCTTCATCTATAATGTCTGGCATAAACGTCTCGAATCTTTTTGATATTATTGATGTATACATCTTGTAGTCCACGTTGAGTATGGACACAGGTCTGAAACTACTACATAATTCTCTATCCTTCCCTTCCTTCGGTATCGTGGTGATTATGGCTTCCTTCCACGAGGGGGGCATTTTGCCCTCTTCCATCGTGTGTCTGAATGCCGCCCCTAACATGGGTGCTAATTCTGTTCTAAATGTCTTGTAGAATTCCGATGGGAATCCGTCGCTCCCCGGAGATTTGTTGTTTTTAGCTCTACTAATTGCCTCTTCCATTTCTCGTTCCGTAATTATTTTATTTAAATCTTCATTCTGTTCTTTCCCTATCGATGGTAACTCTAACTTCTCCAGATAGGCTTCTATTTCCTCTTCTCCCGCTGCCTTTGGCTGTGTGTATAGCTTCTCATAGTATTCTCTAAATGTCCTCTCTATTTCAGCTGGGTCCCTCAATACTTCATTAGTCTTTGTATCCCTTATTGTGTGTATCGTGTTTAGCTTCTGTTGCGTCCTAATTCTCCTAGCCAACAGTCTGGTCGCTTTTGGTCCCCCTTCATAGTACGTTTGTTTCATGAACCTTGCTTTCTTTTCTATTTCCGTCAATAATTCCCTATTTATCCTGGCCTTTACTTCCTTGATTTCTCCGAGCGTTTCTTGTTCTTTTGATATCTGGTGTCTCCTTTCTAGATCCTTCAGCTTCCCTATCAGATTGTGATATGTCTCCGTTCTGGCCTTCTTCAGCATTGCTGTCTTCTCCATCAATTTCCCCCTTATCACCACCTTCAGTGTGTCCCATAGAATGTTCGGGTCTACCTCCCTGTTGTCATTTTCCTCCTTATACCTGGCTATCTCCTCCTTGATCTGACTCACCACCCCCTTGTTATTTAGTATTCCTACATTTAGCCTCCAGATCGTGTTCCTCCGTCTCCCTTCTAGATCTACTGTCAGATATATGGCAATGTGATCCGATATGTCCGCTACTCCTATTCTACTCTCCCGTACCCTATAACTGTCCCCCGTCGTCATCAAAAAATAGTCTATTCTCGCATATGTCACGTGTGGGTGTGAGTAATGTGTGTATTCCCTGTCCATGGCGTGCATCCCCCTCCAAACGTCCGTAATTCCCATTTCCGTCATTTGAATATTCATATATCTGCTGATTTGTGTCCGTCTCTTCTTAGTACTCGTGGTGTCTATGTCGTGATTCAGTACCACATTAAAATCTCCCGCGCATATCAATATCCCTTCTAGTTCCATCACTATCATATCAAAAATGTTCTCATATAGCTCCCTCTCACTCTCCGGTGGTGCATACACATTCACTAACGTTACCATTTGACCCTCCATTTTCCCCTTCACCAGAACAAATCTTCCCTCCTTGTCTCTTACTTCCTTGATCAATTCAAATTTGACTGTATTTTTGATTAACGTAATTACTCCTCTCCTCAGGGTCCGTTTAAAGGAACTATAGTATGCATTTTCATATCCAAATCTTTTCAGTTTCTCATGATCCTGTGCTATCAAATGTGTCTCCTGCAAAACAATCACTTCCATCTCACTTTTTTTACACTTCAACATCACTTTGCCCCTCTTTATCGTATTATTCATTCCATTAATGTTTAACGACATCATTTTTATCCCTTTAACCTTTGTCATCTTTCTTCTTCTTTCGTCTGTTAGTCCCCCCCATGTCACAGTTATTCCCCCCTCCGGTTGTAGCCTCCGCTCTCTTCACCGAATACATATAATGATTAACATAAATAAAAAACATAAACTTTACATAAAGTGCTCCCAAGGCGTTCGGGGGGTCCCTTTGTCCCCCCCTGTCCCCTGCTGGTGGGTGAGGAGTAACTGCTCTCCTAGTGAGAGGCCTCCTCCTGACGGCTTGGGGGTCTGAAACCCTTGCTCCCATCCGCTCGTCATATTTGTCCAGCCTTCTTACTGTTTTTAGTGCTGTCGAGCTCCTGGTCAAAAGCGCTCTGTCTTTCATTCTGTTCAAAGATCCCCATTTCCTAGGTCCCTCTCAATGTGGCTCATATGTTCCAATGTCTCTCCTTCCTCCTAAACACTTGTGTGGTGTCCTCTGTGTACCCCTCTTACTTTCTTTTCCTCCCCTCTATTTTCTATGTGATGTTTATTTATCCCCTTAATTCCTTCCAACTGTGTCACTCGCAGCGTGTGTCTATGTATTTGTTTCAATATGTTCTGCGTTCCGTCTATTATACCTAATTATATTTCCATTTATTTCCTTCATCAGTATGTGTATTATGTGTCCATGTTTATGTTATGTTTGTTCCTATATCCTGCCTCTACCTGGGAATGTGTGTTCATGTATATGTTATTTCAGTTTCTATATTTTGTCTCTATTTGGATAGTTTTTTCAATCTCTTGTGCGTGTACTCATCCGTTCGTCTCCTCCCGCCTCCTCTCCCCTCCTTCTCCGTCTCTGGCCTCCTCGTCTGTCTCCGCCTTCGGTCTGTCACGTCTCACCTCGGCCTTCTCCTCTCTCCTCCCTCCTCTCCCGGGTTTCGGTCTCCTACTCTGGACCACCTGCGTGCTTTCTCCAATCTCTGCTGCAGGCTCAGCATCTGGTCCTCCTGTCTCCTTCCTTCTCCGTCCTCCGCCATCTGCATCCCCCGTCGCCTCATCTCCCCCGCCGCCTCCCGCGCCGTTGCGTATGTCACCGTCCCTTCCTTCCAGTGAATCCTTAGCGAGGTCATGGGTGATTGGAATTTCATTCCGTTTTCTTTCAGAATTCTCTTCAGTCCCGCGTAAGACCTGCATGTTATTGCCACCGCTGTCGAGTAATCGTGATCAAACGACAGTCTTTTCCCCTCGATTTCTATCTTCTTGGTCCACGCGGTTCTGAGTACCAATTCCTTAACCTCGAATCTCAGAAAGTTAATAATCACCACCCTCGGTGGTCTGTCCGGTTGTGGTCTCGGAGCCAACGCCCTGTGGGCCCTCTGTATCTCCATTTTTTCCAGTCCTGTCTCCTTCAGTTGTTCTTTGATAAGCTTTTCCACATATTGGGTCACCGATTCCCCTTCGACTCCTTCTTTCAATCCCCATATTCTGATGTTATTTCTCCGTGACCTCCCCTCCATGTCCGACATCTTTGTCTCCATCTTTTCTTGTTGTTGAATCGCACTTGTTAATACCTCGTGTATCTCCGTGTTCCATTCTTCTGCTTGCGCCATTCTTGTTTGTAACTCGGTTATGTTTCTGTTCTGCTCCGCCATCTTCCCCTCCACCATTTTGAGTTCTGTATTTATTTCACCTCTGAAGTCCTCCTGTTCCTTCCTCAATTCCTCCCGGAACTTCCCAATATCGTTCCTTATCGTGTCCGTGTTCAGTTTTATGGTCGCTGTTATGGTCGCCAATATCCCGGCCTGCATGACCACGGCCCATCCTGGCATTCCCGTGTTTGTCCCAGCCGACCCTCCTCCTTCCTCTGCCTGTCCCTTCTCGGTCTCGCTTCGGGGGCTCTGCTCCATCAAATTCTCCTCTTCCCGTGAGTCTTCCATTTCTCTCTCCTTCACAATTGTTTTTTCCTCCTTCCTTCTCGTTTGCATCTTCATTTTTATTCACTTTTCGGGTCCTTTTTTATCCGTTTTTCACTCTTTTGACCAGGAGCTCCATGCGTGTTACCCGTCTGCTCTCATACCGGAAGTCTGATTGATTTATATTTCTTATTTGTTAAATATCTGTTTTATTGATTAATTATACATTTGAAAGAATGCAGGTTATAGCCAACATGCAATATATCCCATTGATTGGTACAATGGGACAGACATTTGTCGTTTTATATAGCTACATATAACCTGCATAATGTGCATGATTTTACTTGAATCTCCTCCTTCTAGTAATCCCTGGCATGGTCCGCTCTTCATAAGCACAGATATGTCTTGTCTCTGCTCTCCACGGAGAAGTACACTGATTAGAAAAGTATAAACAGCAATTTGCAAAATAGCGCACCTGCATGTTTGGTGAAAAGAGTATTTTTCCATCAATGTGCAAGTAAACTATGAAATATGGCCTAGGCAGCTTCTCAAACAAAACACTCGCACGCACCCACACAGACACACACAGACACACAGACACACACACACACACACACACACACACACACACACACACACACATACACACTCACACACTCACACACTCACACATACACACACAAACCACGTAAATATTGTTTACAAATTTGAGCTCAAAGTGGAAAAGCTGGCCTCAGATGCCTGAAGCCTATTATGATACAAATCCCACAAGACTCTCTGCAGAGCATGGCTCTGCATGTACAAACACAACCGACACCTTGGTTCATAAAGCTAGGCCTGCTTATAAAGTGTGATAGGAAAATATTATCATGTCTATAGATCTGTGTTAAAATACATATTCTATCTCTGATAGCCTTGACTATAATATGATCAACTATACAGCTCAGACACTAGGACGACAGCTTAACACAATCGGGACGGGCCACGTATATATCCGTGTTTCGAATCCATGCTTAAAGGACCGTGGCAAGTTGTTTTGGCTTTTATTCCATTTTAATAACCTATTCAAGGTTGCCGAGCTGCACTGCAGATGTACCCTACTCTTTGAATTCGACAAAGTGCATTACCGGCCAGATCCTCTTAGGGGTGCTGTCACGATAATGCAGTGTGCCCTGTGGCTGAACGGTGCATTATTTTTTTTGACTTTCAATGGAGTTTCCAGTTAGCTGTATTCTGGATGTGCAGCCTGTAGCTTGGAATACGTTTTGGATCGCGGATTTCACTATGCAATAAGGGGATTTATCATCAGCCAATGGACATATCGATCTACCAGATGGCGATCGATAACGGGGAAATGCTCGGGGGGATCCAACCGGCTCATGGTAAGATCTTTTTCACGTAAATTACAGCCCGATCGGGCCTTGTTATGATACTCAACCAGGCGACCAGCGTATGTGGCTACTTAGACGAACACGGTTATTGGTAATCAATAATAAGAAACGACGTCCCCCGCCCCCCCCCCCTTTCATGCATACATGCTTGAGGATCGTGCCGATCATATGCAGTTTGAGTTTTAACTGTAGCTTATGTATAACGGAAATGCCATTGGATATAACGTTAGTAGCTATTAGCCCTTTATCTCGCCTTCCAGGAAATATCCTAGCCGGAATCCCGTATAACGCTTATATTCATGGCGCTATAAAATGAGAACGTATTGATGAACTTTTTTTTTCTTTAAGCCATTTTGAAGGGACGGTTTATGGTCTCAATTGACAATGAGAATGGACAGATAGCAATACTATAAAGTATAGATTTAGCTCTACAAACAGCCCCAAGTCTGTTTACATATGCTGGTCGTCTAGAGTGGGGCCCGTCTAATCCCCGTGGCCGTCAATGTGTTCTATTTCATTATGGCTGCCGCTCAGCGTCATCTGCACGCACTTCACTTCGTGCACAAGCACTGAATAAAAAATTCCACAATGTACCTTTACATCCCAACATTTGTCTGGCCACACCCCTATCCGCTTACCTTCATAAGCAGGTGTGTGGTCACCTACTCGCCTCCTTCTTCACTTTCACCACAAGGAAGTGCCTTCGGTAGATCCCACACTTGACGAGGTTGTTAGCTGAAGAAAGTTGAGAAGTGTTTAAATTTTTTCTTGCTTTTTTCTTCTCTCATATATTTCGAAAGAAAAAAAGCTAAGTCATAATCTCTACTTCGGAGGGTCGCGCTCGCAACGCTACTCTTCACCAGCGGTTCTCCATCGCCGCCTCTGTCGTGCGTCTTGGAGCGGGGTTGAGGCCTCTCTCGTGGTCGGCAGCCACGCCCGGTAGGCGTCCGATGGGTAGTTTGCCTCTCCAAGGAGCTGGTGCACCAGTGCCGTCTCCTGTGCGATGGCCTGGTTCCGGCTCTGGTTCCTCTGCTTCCGGGGAGTCGTCCGCTGTTGGGCGGCCGGCTCCTTTGGTTGCGGGGGATTTGAGACGCAAACTTTTTGCGTCAGCTCGCTCCCGTCGCAAGATGGTGGCTTGCAGACGCGAACGGCCTGGTTTTGGTGAGTTGCTGGAGCCAGATGAGGATGCGTCGGTCTCTACATGCCCGATGGAGACAGAGGACTACATGATAGAGGCGGACCGGTTCTTGTTTGAAGGCCCGGTGGAGACATGTCCCCTGCCTGTCCAGGTAACACTGGAGGGGGGTGAGACGTCTCCTTGGGGTTCCTCGTCTGCAGATGTTGGGTTAGAACCTCCGACTCGGCGGCGGGATGCCCTGCTATCAGCCACATCAGAATGTGGCTCCTTGACCAGTAGTCTGCTGTATGTGAGGGACGCGGGCTCGGAGGAGGAAAGTATGCAGGGGGAACTGCGTGCTTTGTTTCCCGAGCTCATGGCGGCGGCAGTTGCAAACGGCGTGCCGCTGCCGCAGCCACTGCCTGTTCCTGTCCCTGACGATCTCATAGGTCATCTATGGCAACGTCGCCCGGTGAGAGGGGTGGACGTTGTCTACCCATTTTCCCCTCAATGGCGGCCTATGTCCGTCAGGGCCAGGTGGTTTCCCACATCATGGGCCTTACTCCCGCCTACGTGCAAGTCACGCGGGTGGTGGGTTTGGTAGACGGCATGAAGGAGGGTGTGCCACGGCTTGATAGGCCGATGGCGGCGCTCCTTTGTCCTGAGGTGGTGTGGGAGCAGTTACAGAAGCCGGTTCCCCAAGGGAAATCGGCGAGGCGGTTGGCATTTTGGAGCGACCTGTCATTTATCTCCGGAACACAATCTCTAGCTGCCACTTCTAACATCGCGCAGCTGGTGAGATTCATGTCCGGGATATTGACGGGTGGCACGGAGCTGACTGATTTACAGCATGATCAGCTCGCCCAGTCGGCAGGAGCCATCCTGCATCTGATTCAGCCGCAGGCTATAGCCGCTGGGAAAGTGCGCGCCCTGGCCACTCTGATCCAGCGCCACCTTTGGCTGGAGCAGGCGCGTGTGCCGGAGAAGAAGAGGACTCCCCTTCTGACAGCACCCCTCTCCGAGGCTGGACTATTCGGGTCGGCACTGCAGCTGATGACCTCAACCTGCAGGGAGATGCAGGAGGAGCGCTCCGTGCTCCAGCCTCATTTCCCCCCGCCCGATGTTGCCGATGGAGTCAGACGGTCGCTGCATCGCCGAGGTTCCTCCGCCGTGGCCGCCGCTGCTACCACCGCCACTGCTGGACCTTCAGCGAAGAAGGCCAGGAGAAGAGAAGGCACCTCTGCCACTGCAGCTGGCCCATCTACGCCCGGAGGTGACGGTAGGGATCGTCGAGACCAGCCGCCGATCGTTTACCGTCCCTCCGGGGCTTCACGGGGTGGGAAGCCCCGAGCGGCTCGTGGCAGGCGTCGCTAAGACTTCAGTGACTTTTTCCCTCTGTGGTCCCCCCCCTGTTTCCCTTCCCGGCCCCTCTATGATTTTTGTTGAAAAATAAAGAGTCCCTCCTAAAGGGGGACTGTATTTTTTGTTAACAAACTGTGTGTTTATTCACCAAACATATGATGGGGATGCAATGTGTGACTCTTTCGCTAATATGGGTTTGATAGGAGGGCTAGACGTTATTTTCATGTTAGAGCTTAAGCAAGGCCTGCAGCCTACACTCGGTTGAAAAAGGGTTTTTTCTGCCTCGACTTGAATCTCCACATAACAGTAGAGGTTAGTTGTGTGCTCTGTTGCTTAAACAGTGATATTGAGCTGCAACACTATTGTGTTGGTTTGCAGTAATGCTCGTATGAAAACGTACCACGGCTCAGCCGCTCTCTCTCTCTATCAGATTTTCTGTGTCTTACAACATAGATACGGGTGTCGGGTTCACACACACACAACTTGGTCTTGCTATAAACCCTGTTCACAGATGTGTCTGTGGTTAGTGTGCAGTGATTTAGCTTGCGCTATTCATTAGCATTGCTACTGAAGGTATCATATGGCTATTGTTGTTGTCGTATGCAAGGGTTGGGCTTGTGAGGGGGTACCGGATAAGCCCCTCCTTCCCTCTTCTGATTGGTCAGGGGGTTATTGGAATCTCTTTTCATTCGATCAGGGCCAAGCTGTTAGGCGGCTTGGCAAGGAGGGGGGGGGGGGGGGGGTTTCCCAGACTCCGCACCTATCACGGGCGGTTGAGTCTTGGGTTTCCCCCACGTCATAGCAAACGTCACTAGGCACGTTTCTATTGGACGACGGCTTCCGTGAGTTTAGACCCGTATGTAGGGTCTGTTGTTGTCAAGTTGTCGGAGCAGAGCGTAGGAACTTACTGTTCTACTACGCTCGATATACGTGTAACTTGAGTCGGTTGGTCACATGACTCAATGTTACCGTGACTTTTCAATCTATGGCTCACGTGGGAAGTCTCGCTGAGGAGTTCCGTCTCTCCTCTGTAGTGAGGGTGGCGGGATGTAAAAATGTAAACAATTTTTACCCTCGGCTGCGTCACGTGGGATTCATGTCAGTCGGTGTTTCTTTCTTTTTTAATAAAAAAGAGTGGAGAATATGAAGCACGACAACCTTCTTGTCGTTCTCCCAGGCGCCTTGAAGGATCAATGTGGGGTCTGGTTAGACTGTCCATTGATATGTTTTGGGTCCCGACGCATACATAGTGCTGGCTCGGGGTGTTTTCTGTTAAGAATCATGCAGGAGGCTAGTACGCCTTGGTTGCTTGTTATTAAAACAGCGTTTTTATAGGGCAACTGGGATGGTTTTTTTTTCCTCTTCCGAGAGCCTGTTACTGGGTCTCGACGGATTCTCGTTCATATCTGGGGGATGTTAACGGAATAGATCAGAACATAGGTAGAGGGGTCTCACGCCCTTGGGGTGGGCCACTGAGCGCGGTATAAATAGGACCGTCTGGGTGGCGCCCTCTTTTCATGTTTTAGATCAACACGCATTCCTGCCCCCTCTCCTGGAGTGGGCATGTCGGCGTGGTTAGGGCACGGGACTGGTTCTGGTCACGCTGGTCCAGGTCAGTTAACCCGTTGTCCGCCGGGGATGCAGATCTGCTGTTCTGAGGGACTTGTGCTTTTTTCAGGGGGAAAAATGCCAGGTCGGCCCGGGTGTCACGGGGTTAGGCGTTATGGAGACCCTTTGTTGGGTACACTTTGTACCTGGCACTATTATAAGGGGCTGGTTCTCCTTTCGCTCCTCTCTCACGCATGGCGAAGAGGGGGCTGATGGGGTGGTCTTCTGGACCTCCTCTGGTAACCCTGTGTGCTTCCCGAGCCGCCGGGCCCGGTCCGAAGTAATGTTTCGTTGAAACCGTAGGCCTGGGATAACCCTTTTTTGGAAACTGAAACACTTGTACTGCGGTATAGCTGGTGTATACCCGCAGGTGTGTTTTGGAGTTTTTTCTTGAGGGGTTATAGGAACAACCACCGTCTGTGTACCGAGAGGGTGGTTGATTCCCTGGTGTGTTGGAGCAGAGTCGACTCCCGGGTTACCCGGTTGAGTGTGCCCCTGCACGTTCATGGCGTTTGCCAATCGTGTCAGCCTTCTCTGCCTCGACCCCTCTGGGTGTTTTTTTTTTGATGGAGGCTTTGTCATGGTGCTCAACAACGCCAGCATACGCCCCTTTCGCCGGGGGGGCTGTTTTCAGTTGATCCCTTTGGCGCCTGTCTCGTCCGCAGTGCTCCAGGCTCAGGTCTACAGCCTGCTGCCTGGTTTCCCCGGTGCGCTGCCTGCTTCCGTTGGTTAACTTTTTTTGGGTGCTTTACGGCCATGCTGACTGCCTGTGTTGCAGGGTCAGTGTGCTGGGTATTGGGGGGAAAGGGCCCGCTCTTGGAGGGGCCCTGTCCGAATACGCTGGCGATGTGGGGGGCGGTGTCACTAAGTGACCGCCTGGTCGGGTCTTGATGCCTGGCGTCATTGACCTCTCCGGGCCCCCTTTTTCCAGGGGATCCAGTTCCTTCAGTGGGTCTGGGTCTTCCTTCGCACTCCGCTGCTACGGCCTTGCCATGGGGTTGAGTTTGCTCTTGACTCCGTGATTTTGGGGGCAGTAACGAGGGTTATTCCTTCCGTTCGTTCCCTGGTGGCATGCGGGTTGTGCGTGTGCGTGGTCGTGGGGTCAAGCCACGATCTGCTCACCCTGTGCGTTGAGTTGCTTGAGTTCCTCTTCGCACGGTCGGATCCGTCTCCCTCCTGTCCTCCAATAGGGAGGGTATCCTCCATTAGAGAGGGTCGGGGGGCTCGGTCCTCCCCGGTCTGATGGTTGTGGGGGGCCTCAGTGGGGTACATTTGTCGAGCTTCAGGCTCCTGCTCAGCTCCTGTAGTGCAGATGACGCTGAGCGGCAGCCATAATGAAATAGAACGTAAGGTTATGTATATAACCAAGTTCTATGAATTATGGTGACGCTCAACGTCAGGACGCCACTGCGGCCCTTGATCTCGCCTTGTGGTGAAAGTTTGGGAAGGAGGCGAGTAGGTGACCACACACCTGCTTATGAAGGTAAGCGGATAGGGGTGTGGCCAGACGAATGTTGGGATGTAAAGTTAGTGTACATTGTGGAATTCTTTATTCAGTGCTCATGCACGAAGAGAAGTGCGTGCAGATAATAATAATAATAACTTTATTTGTATAGCACTTTTCATACAGAGGTTGCAGTTCAAAGTGCTTCACAACAGTAAAAAATACAGGCATAAGCGAGCATAAAAAGATAGACAGGTAGAATCACAGTGTTTCACATTAGGATCTAGCATCCCAATAGGCTCTCCGCTTACAGTATTCAGTAACACAAATAGTAAAAATAGTTTAAAATGATTCAGTTTAAAAATAGTAAAAAAATATATTAGATCACAGGGACACTGTAACTTTAGTGATACTAGATCACAGGGACTCGAACCCACACTGTAACTTTAGTGATACTAGATCACAGGGACTCGAACCCACACTGTAACTTTAGTGATACTAGATCACAGGGACACGAACCCACACTGTAACTTTAGTGATACTAGATCACAGGGACTCGAACCCACACTGTAACTTTAGTGATACTAGATCACAGGGACTCGAACCCACACTGTAACTTTAGTGATATTAGATCACAGGGACTCGAACCCATACTAAATAGTGGGACCTATTGCATGAACAAATAATCACAGTGTTTCACATTTGGATCTAGCAAATAATAAAAATAGTTTAAAATGATTCACTTTAAAAATAGTCATCAGTAAGAAGTAAAAAGTGCAATAACCGACACATGAATTTGATAGGCAGTGTATAAGAGTAGGCAGGGTAAGAATAGTGCAGGTAAATACAAGTTGTGTCAGGATATCCCTGATGTTTCCTCTTGCCACTAGGTGGTAGCAGATATCTATCAGTGAAATGCCTGAGCAAAGAGATAGGTTTTAAGCTGTCTTTTAAAGATGTCTAGCGAGTTGGCTTCCCTGATGTTTTGGGGTAGTTTGTTCCATAGTTTTGGGGCATAGTTGATAAAGGCTGCATTACCGATCCTCTTTTGACTGCTTCTGGGAGCCTCTAGTAGTCCAGCAGCTGATGATCGCAGTGTTCTTGCTGGTGTGTAATTTATTAGAGTGTTGGCGATGTAGCTAGGTCCCTGTCCATTTAGAGCTTTGTATGTAAGGAGAAGGACCTTAAAGTCAATTCTAAATGTTACAGTAAGCCAGTGTAAAGCAGCTAAGACTGGACTAATGTGCTCTCTCCTTTTGGTTCTAGTTAGCAGTCGGGCTGCAGAGTTTTGGATTAGCTGAAGCCTCTCTGTGGTTTTCTTAGGGAGACCTGTGAAAAGTGCATTACAGTAGTCTAACCGGCTAGATATGAATGCATGAATTAGCTTCTCAGCATCGTTCTGATTAATAAATGGTCGTACTTTTGCTATATTTCTGAGATGGAAGAACGATGTTTTCGTCACCTTGCTAATATGAGAATTGAAGTTCAGTTCTGAATCTATGATAACCCCAAGACTAGTGACCTCAGATTTGATCCAAGGGGTTAGTCCCCCCAGGTTCTTTATTAATGTTTCTTTTCTAGTTTTGGAGCCGATAATTAGAATTTCAGTTTTGTTCTCGTTTAGTTTCAGGAAGTTCTTACTCATCCATTTATTTATTGCCAGTAAGCAGTCTGTAATGGAGCTAATCGCTGTATCATTTGGTTCAGCAGATATGTGTACAGTTGTGTATCATCCGCATAGCTATGGAAATCTACATTATGTTCTCTGATGATATCACCCAGCGGTAACATGTAAAGGGAGAAGAGTAAAGGACCTAAGCAACTCCCTTGTGCAACTCCATAGTTGTTGTCGTATATATCAGACATGTGATCTCCTAGTTTAACATAGAATTTCCTCCCTCTGATGTATGTTTTAAACCAGCCCAGCACATGTTCTGAGAAACCGACATGGTTTTCAAGACGATCGATTAGAATATCGTGATCGATTGTATCAAATGCTGCACTGAGATCTAACAGGATAAGGATGGAGATCTTATTCTCGTCAGAGTTTAGTCTGAGGTCACTGATTATTTTGGTGAGGGCAGTTTCAGTGCTATGATATTTTCTGAATCCTGACTGAAATTCTTCTAAGATGTTGTTTTCTTCAAGAAAGGAATTTATGAGCGTTGAGCGTCACCATAATTCATAGAACTTGGTTATATACATAACCTTACGTTAACAGTGTCTCTTAACAACGACCAAGGTTAGGAGATATGACATTTGGCCTATTCTCCAGTTATATTTAATTGGCTACGCTGTCTGCTTCGCACTATGGGATACACTCAGCGCCTATTGCGCGTCAACTGAAAACTTCTCACATGCACCTTTCATCTGCCCGACCACGCCCACCTCCGGCCAGCATATAGCCCAGGTGTGGTGATCAGCTCCCCCTTCCTCATTGTTCAACGAAACGGTTTGTGCTCACAGGCCTTCGGCAGTTGAAACGGAAATTTTGTTAATTAGTTAGGTGAGAGATGTAAGGATATTCCACCGACGTCCTTTTTTCAGGACTTCCCCGGCGCGTTCGGAAAAGGAAGTGCTTGGGACCGCTGCTCCTATGGAGTTTTCCTGGCAGACCGGCAGTTCTTCGTCGGAGGACTGCTGGTATGCTGTGGCGCGGTCGGTGGAAGGCTTCGAGCCCTGGCGTCAGGGGTGTAGCTCCAGATTCTGGGCCCCATGAAAGAATGTTTTTGTAGGTCCCCAGTGAATGCTAGCGCGCGAGCGGAATTTTTTTTTGCCATTTTTTTATTGATGAAAACGTATAATATGGTTTTTACCTATACATTCGAATCAGCAGTTCAGCACCTGCACTGTTGGTGGGTGAGCCTAATAAAGGATGTCGCATTGCGTTCATCTTCAATGAATGGACCAATGCAATAGTCTACCAAAGCCCCCCCTCTCTCTCTATATATCTCACACACACACACACACACACTTCAGAAACAAACATAGTATCAATGAGAGCATCAATAATACACCTGAGTGATGTCTAGTAAAAAATAATTTTTATTTGTATTTTTTTTGGGGCCCCCCCCAGTGCTGGTCCCTTGGAATCATCCTAAGCTACCCCCCCCCAGCTACGCCCCTGCCTGGCGTGCTGCCTTCCGAATGTTTTTTACCCCCGCACGGAGGGTTAATTGCAGACTCGACGTGGCGGAACGTGTCTCTCCGAGAGAGGCGCGTCAGAGGGAATCCCCGACAAACAGGAGGGTTCCCTGGGTCCAGCCCTCGCCAGGTACGGGGGGAGCAGCACAGTGTCTGTCTGACTGGGCATCTCTCGTCCAGAAGAGCTGCGCCTTCATTTAAGGAAAAAGAGGCGCGTGACCAGCGTCATGTGTACATCAACAGGTGCGTGCTTGTGCTTGTTTTAACCCTGTGGTGTGTGTCCTTTCTCTTTCGAGTGAATGGACCCACATGTCATTTCCTGCTGTGTCTGCTGTGTCTGGAGCGTAACAGTAACTCTGGAGCATAACAGTAAGAAGCATTTTGTATAAAAGTATTCTGTACTTCTGTATGACAACTATTAAAGAAACTTGAAACTTGAAACTTGAACTCTTCTTAGCCATTATATTCGACTGGCTTGGTGCTCTGTGTTTTTCCTTGTGTCTGCGGACCACACTTCTTAAGGAGTAGCGACGACCTGGGCTTTTCCCCCTCGTGTTATGTTCACGTCAACGGGGAATTGTATGTTTAGACATGTTTTATATATATATATATATATATATATATATATATATATATATATATATATATATATATATATATATATATATATATATATATATATGTATATGGTGTATTGTGAATGAGGTACACTGGGGGAAATAGGACTATGTCTTCCCCTGGTCTGCATCCCTCTACCAATGTGTATTGAGGCGTGCTGCATTGTACCCATTCTGCAATCTGTTAATACGATTTTCAATCGGTATTATGTTTCGTGTTCAATCTATGTATCGGGCTGGCTCGCGCCTTATGTCACGGCGGGGCCATACAGTGTGTCCGCATTCCCCACTCATGTTTGTCATGAGGACGGGGAATTGTATGAGGGGCCGTTTAGGCCATATACCGTCACTGTCACATATACATATTGAAATGTGTCTCGTATGTCCACACTCCCCACTTGTGTTATGTAATAGCACGACGACAGGGAATTGTAGTTTTGGACATATATGTATGTATTATATATATATATATATATGGTATATTGTGAATGAGGTACACTGGGGTAAATAAGACTATAATATCTTTTCCTTGGTCTGCATCCCCCTAACAATTGTGTGTATTGAGGCGTGCTGCATTGTACCCATTCTGCAATCTGTTGATGCGATTTTCTATCACTATATCATGCTGACTCACGCCTTGTGTCACCTGTTTTTGAACAAGGTGTGGCACCGCGGAGCCATGCCGTGTGTCCACACTTCCCACTTGTGTTATGTACGCAACAGCGAATTATGGATTTGGGCATATGTATATATATATATTTATATATATATATATGGTAGTTTGAAAACCATTTGCCATGTCTGATGTGGTGCCAGACAATGGGTCCCCCCCCCGTGTTGTGTTCACGTCAACAGGGAATTGTATGTTAGAAATATATTTATATATGTATATATATGGTAGAATTGGAAATGGGCTGCACTTGGGTAAATAAGACTATAGTAGTCTTTCCCTGGTCGTCATTCCTCTGACAATTGTGTGTATTGAGGCGTACTGCATTGTATCCATTCTGCAATCTGTCGATACAATTGTTGTCCCCCGGAAGACCGGGACTACAGGTTCGCCCCTTCGGGGGAACCGTGGACGGGCCACGACACGAAGGAGGTGAATAGAAGGAGGTAACCGGTGTTTCTCCCCGTTGCCCCGAGTGGTTTTATGTACGTATTGTTTTGTTGTAGGGTGCGACTGTGGTAGTGGGACGCTGGAAAGCATTCCCCCCTCTCGCCCACGTTGTACATAATTCCTCTATTCTTTGCACTGTATATACGTTTATGTTTGTTGTTGTTTACGTTGGTTTTTTGTAATAAAAAAGCCTGAGTGAAACCGGCAGGTTCTGTTCAACAAATGTGCAATTATCCCTCCATTACCATGTCTGATGTGATACCAGACGATGCCACGATTTCCTTTTCTCAGGTATGACGTTTTAGTCATGTCCCCATGACAAAATGGCTGATATGATGCTAGACGGCTTAACACCATTTTGCCTCGCCTGTGGGGAGGCACAATGGTAGCAGGTCTTGCCTTTTTGTCATCGACGGGTCCTTTTTCAGAGTAAAAATGACTCTCTGATGTGTGGGTTTGGTCAAGTGCCCCGCCTTTTTTTTTTTTTATTATTATCTTTTTCCCCCTCCTTTTTCCTCCGATTTTTCTCCCATCCCAATGTTAGTCGTTATGCCAATTCCCAATCCCCTTCCTGGTCGCTGCGCACTTACCCCCCACAGTCGGTCTGGGAGAGTGGAGGCTACCACGTGCTTCCTCCGACACACGTCCAGCCAATCGACCGCTTCTTTTCACCTGGCAGCGCGGATTCTCACTGAGAGGGCGTAGCCTATCCGCGCTTAGCAGGCGCCCCGACCGAACTGTAGGAGTCGCTGTTTACAACGACCCGGACCCACCCCGCCAGCTTCTCCCACCCTCTAATACTGCCAATTGTATTAGTGTGAACGGCCAGCCAAGCTGGTGACAACCCCGGAGCTGTGAGCTGGATTCGAACAGGCGAATCCAGCCGCTCCAGGGTTGGTGACGAACGCAATCTCCGTTACGCCACCTGACCGCCCCTAAGTGCCCCGCCTTTCTATTGTTATTGTAATATGATTTGACCCCGGTGCCTCCTGGCGTTAGCCCGGAGGACTGCGAGCGGTGCTGAGGTTCCATTTCTTTTTATTTGAAGACTTGGAACTGGCGTTCCACTTGGCGGGGGCATTGAACTTAATCGTGTGTGTTGGATATGACGTTTTGGTCCTATCCCCCATGAGAATATACCTGGTATGATTTCTGACTGTGTCTGATACTAGATTGTTCAGTGACCCTACAGTCTGTGTTATTTATAACAACGTTGAAGCCGCTGTATCCGGTGGCGCTCAGCCCGGAGGTAGGCGGGCGGTGCCTGGTCCAATTTTTTTCGAATTGAGACCAGCGTTGTACCTGAAGGGGGTCCTTTACAATCTATTCATATGGGTTTATCACGTTTCGGTCTTCTCCCTTGGGAGAAGGCCTGATGTGAGGGGCTGTACTATATTTATTCATTAAATATCTTACATCCAGCTCCTCTGGTCAACCATGAGTGCGGGCAACACGTCGCGTTGCTGCTCCCGCTGGGAGGAGGTAGGTGGTGACATATTGTACAGTATGTCTCTCGACTCTGCTGGGTTTTAGCCGCCTGAGTCTGTTCGTACATATTGTGATATGATCAGTGATGCCACAGATTACTTGTAAAAGTAATCCGATTACTGATTACTGATTACTCCTTTAAAGTAACTAGGTTACGAAGTCGTCGTCGTTCCCCCAACCGTTTTTTTTAAACGCTTTATTGAAAGTGCATAAATTGTTTTTAACTTGTTTCTCTGCACATAACGTAAATTGTTAAACTAGTGCTTCAGCTTCTGTACCATCAAGTATGGTAAAGCAACAGTCTATGATGCTCACAGCATTAGAGCAGCCAGCCAGTGGTTTTACAAAACCAGTGTATCCATTCACATCTAACAAATGCAGGCTGAACTATTCAATTATATCAACTGTAACTATTAAATTGTTTTTATAAATGTCTCTCTATAAACATACAATCAGTCTCTCTTTAACATGTAAATTAACTGTAAATCTGGCAAATAAGAGCTTTTGCTCTGCCACCATCAAATATACATTAATCAAAAGGGAAAGAAACAATCTCTCTCTTTTGCTGTTTGACTGGCCTCCGAGTCCTCCTGTACCTAGTCGAAGCGTCGGCTAGTGTTGTGATTCCAGATGCTTTCAATGCAATTGGATGTGCTGTTTTTAGCGGTAGACAGTATTTTGTTTCCTCCGCATATGAACGTGAAGTAGTGACTGAGGCCCCGTTTAGACGAGCGTTTTTGGGATGGAAGTCTGAACAGAAACTCACTTTTAATTTTGCCAAGCGTTTTGGGGTGGAATTCTCCGACGACGGAGCCCTGCTGTCACACGATTGGCGCATATGTCACATGACGTGCTGTGAAGACCCGCCCTACTCTGCCTCTGATTCGCAGACTGTGGATGGGGAATGTGATTGTACCAAAGCAGAGTCACTCACAGACAGAGTGTCCAGTCACGCCGCGGGACACATTCTTGTGTAACCCTTTCACTGCCACACTACGTCACTCCCAAAAGAAAAACAGCTCAAAATGTATTTTTGACTGTCGAAAATGAAATAAAATACTGCATTCCGCCTGCATTATGAATTTATGATGAGATAGTAACGAAATAGTAACGCACAGCCACTTGGACAAGTAACTGCAATCAGATTACTGGCTTTTAAAGATTAACGCGTTAGATTACTATTTTCGGGGGAAAGTAATCAGATTACAATAACGCGTTACTTAGTAACGCGTTACCGGCATCACTGGATATGATACTGGCTGGCCTGCCGCAATGTTGGCACCTGGGCTGTTTTTTGCATATCTGTATTTGCATAAAGAAGGAGGGGATTCCCCGCTATCCATCGGCGGATATGTGGGGACCCTCGCTGGCTCTGGCGTTAGCGACCAGGGGAGTTGCGTGCGCACTTCCTGGTCCGAGTTTCTTATTCAAGGCTCTTTTCGTCTCGCGCTGTTTTTGGCTCTGCTGTGATAAAGCAGGTGCCACAGCCACGACGACCAGACAAAATCGGTTTCATTCTGAATTTTGTTGGCAAAATAGGTAGATTTTCTGGTCCCAGCAATGGGAACTAGTTTTAGGGTCTGCCCCCGTTTCCGTGAAACGGGAGGGGGGAGGTTCAGACCCGTGCCACACCTTCGGGGTGCAGACAGCAAACGCCAGCCAGTCAACGCAGCAGCAGCAGGTCCAGAGGAAGGGACGGATCGTGGACACAGGTGCGTCGTCCCACATTATCAATGACAGGAACCGATTCAAGAACTTTGACAGCACCTTCGAGCCGGAGAGACACAGCATGGAGCTGGCAGACCGGAATCGCACTTTCGGGTTGGCGCAGGGGAGAGGAGACTCACAGGTATGCCTCATAGACAGTGAGGGGCACCGGTGCACAGTGACATTGAAGAACGCCCTCTACATACCCTCGTTCCCCCAAGAACTATTTTCTGTAAAATCTGCTACTGCAAACGGTGCCAAAGTGTTCTTCAATGAAGGTAACGATGTTCTTGTGGAGCCTGATGGTACGAGATTTAACATTGAGGTGTACAAGAGAATGTATTATCTACAAACAGAATGTAATGAAAATTATATGTGTAATGTCAGTCATGATATTCAGACATGGCATGAGATCATGGGTCATTGTAATTACGAGGATATACTGAAGCTGCAGGCGGTAACAGTAGGCATGCACATTAACGGTGAAAAGCATAGACCTAACAAAGAATGTGATGTGTGTATAAAGGGAAAGTTCACTCAAACAAGGAACAGAGGTCCCACAGAAAAGGTAAAGACACCACTTGAGCTAGTTAACACAGATCTAGCCGGTCCAGTAAATAATGAGTCCATAGGTGCAGTCTTTCACAGATGTGTGTACAGGGGCAGTGTTTGTTTACTTTCTCAGAGCAAAGAGTAACACACTCCAGGGCACAGAGAAATTCCTTGCAGATGTAGCTCCGTATGGCAGCGTAAAATGCTTAAGGTCCGACAACGGAACAGAGTTTACAAATAGAGAGTTTCAGTCACTGCTGAGAAGGAACAAGATCAGACACGAGACGTCCTGTCCTTACTCCCCGCACCAGACAAAATCGGTTTCATTCTGAATTTTGTTGGCAAAATAGGTAGATTTTCTGGTCCCAGCAATGGGAACTAGTTTTAGGGTCTGCCCCCGTTTCCGTGAAACGGGAGGGGGGAGGTTCAGACCCGTGCCACACGTGTCTCCCGATCGGTTGATTTTAGGAGGATTGATTGATTGATTGATTGATTGAAGGTTGATTGATTGAAGGAGGCATGGTGAAGGTTCCCATCCTTGGTATGGGCTGTTAGACAGCCCCCCTACTGCTGCAAACGGGGATGACGTCTGCCCACACAGAGTGGCCCTACTTGTCATTCGAATATGGGGTGGAAGAACGCACAGTGGTACTGTGCTGTGTTTCCCCCCCCCGACTCATATATGAGTGGATGACAAGTGGAGTTTCTAGCTCGGCCACTGGGTTATGTCACATCTCATGTGGCGGACTTCACCGGCTCCCCCTTACGTGGGGTGCCGGGCCAATACGGTGGGGAGCTAGTGGGCCTATTCTGCCTCCCTACGGCCTAACGTATTGGTAATTAGAGGTCAGTGCTTCCGGGTTTCGGGTGTTTTTCAACACTGCCGTTAGGAACCGGGCACGCCCCCGGATCTGTCAGAACAGCATAGAAACAGCATTTTCTATGTGTACAGATGGGAAGGCGGGTTTTTTATGTAGGTTTCCCTCGTCCGGGCTGACAGACTAAGGTATTGGTCAGCCTGTAGGTCCCTGTAACCCCTGGGGGGCTCGGTGAGAGGGCTCGTCTGGTTAGATGCAGCCAGAGACTCCCAAGAGATGGTGACGGGGCAGGCCCGTGGTCACAGGGGGGGGCCCCCACCTATGGGTGGGCCAGTGGAATGCTGCTCTCGGGCGGTCAGTCCCTCTAGCGCCTCTGTGACTTACGGCCGCAACGCACACCGTCTGTCTGTTTTACGAGGGGCCGGCTGCTTTAGGGGACACAGGACTCATCCTGGCCGCGCCGGGTGGGGTCGGTCTTGACCTAGTGTCCACCAGGTGTCAGCCATGCTCTGCTGTACTGGTCACCTGTAGGCCCCAGCATTCCAGGAGGCTCACTGGCAGCTGCCTCGGCAGGCCTGGCTCGGAGCTTCCGGTGTGGGGATGTGTGGGGCAGGCTTGCCATCACAGGGGGGGGGTCCACCCGGGGGTGGGCCGCGGCGGAGCTGTTTCGGATGGCTGGCCCCCGTGGCACCCTCTGTGACTCATCGGTCAAGCACGTGCGCACTCCCTCTCTCGGCGCTCGGCTCGATAGGAAGCCCTGGGGGGGGGGGGGGGGGTAGGGCACTGTCGTAAATCCGGGTGAGGACTTTTGGTCCTCATCGGAACCTTCAGGGGGGTTCTGTCTCGCGGCCATGGCCGGGGGCCCCGCCTCTGTAAAGGAGAAGTGCGGCTCTTGGAGCTGGAACCCCTTCTGCATCCTGCTGCCGGGCGGCTGGCGGGGTGCATGGTGAGGTAGACTGCGGTTTTTCGCATGATCTACTCACCTTGTGCGTTTTGGGGTAACTGCGCCCCACTGCGCATGATTGGCGTCCTTCCCCCCACTCCTCGTTAGGAGGCACAAGGGGGCCGGACCCCACCCCATGTTTTTCTGATGGTCGTGAAGGGGACCTCAGGGGGTGCATTTGTTGGGGGCTACGTGTGAAGCAGACAGCGTAGCCAATGAAATATAACGAAGGTTATCCTATAACCCTAGTTATATGATTGGCGTAGCTGTCTGCTTTTAATGCAGCCCTGAGGACCCTTGGCTGTGTTTCGTTGAAGTTCAGACTCGGAAGGGGGAGCTGATCACCACATCCGCTGGCCGGAGGTGGGCGTGGTCGGGCAGATGAAAGGTGCATTTGAGAAGTTTTCAGTTGACACGCAATAGGCGCTGTGTGTATCCCATAGTGCGAACCAGACAGCTACGCCAATCATAGAACTAGGGTTATAGGATAACCTTCGTTATATAGTTCAATAGCTCACGCTCTGTGTTAAGTGTAAGTGTTAATATGTTTGCGATGGCGTGTTGGCGATGTGGAGAAAAGGGTCACCGAAAAGATAAGTGCATAAAAACTGTTTGGTGTAGTTTCTGTAAAACTTTGGGACACGCAGACAGAGTGTGTAGAAAGAAGCGCGAACAGGGCGCTCGGTATGCGCATGTGCAAGATGGCGGCTGTGTGCAAGATGGCGGCAGCGGTGGACGTGAGGCGAGTCGAGACGGCGCCTGGAGAGCAGCGGGAAGAGAGGACTTCACCTTCGGGGTGCAGACAGCAAACGCCAGCCAGTCAACGCAGCAGCAGCAGGTCCAGAGGAAGGGACGGATCGTGGACACAGGTGCGTCGTCCCACATTATCAATGACAGGAACCGATTCAAGAACTTTGACAGCACCTTCGAGCCGGAGAGACACAGCATGGAGCTGGCAGACCGGAATCGCACTTTCGGGTTGGCGCAGGGGAGAGGAGACTCACAGGTATGCCTCATAGACAGTGAGGGGCACCGGTGCACAGTGACATTGAAGAACGCCCTCTACATACCCTCGTTCCCCCAAGAACTATTTTCTGTAAAATCTGCTACTGCAAACGGTGCCAAAGTGTTCTTCAATGAAGGTAACGATGTTCTTGTGGAGCCTGATGGTACGAGATTTAACATTGAGGTGTACAAGAGAATGTATTATCTACAAACAGAATGTAATGAAAATTATATGTGTAATGTCAGTCATGATATTCAGACATGGCATGAGATCATGGGTCATTGTAATTACGAGGATATACTGAAGCTGCAGGCGGTAACAGTAGGCATGCACATTAACGGTGAAAAGCATAGACCTAACAAAGAATGTGATGTGTGTATAAAGGGAAAGTTCACTCAAACAAGGAACAGAGGTCCCACAGAAAAGGTAAAGACACCACTTGAGCTAGTTAACACAGATCTAGCCGGTCCAGTAAATAATGAGTCCATAGGTGCAGTCTTTCACAGATGTGTGTACAGGGGCAGTGTTTGTTTACTTTCTCAGAGCAAAGAGTAACACACTCCAGGGCACAGAGAAATTCCTTGCAGATGTAGCTCCGTATGGCAGCGTAAAATGCTTAAGGTCCGACAACGGAACAGAGTTTACAAATAGAGAGTTTCAGTCACTGCTGAGAAGGAACAAGATCAGACACGAGACGTCCTGTCCTTACTCCCCGCACCAGAACGGGATAGCCGAGAGGGAAGAGCGCACTCTTTTCGAAATGGCTAGGTGTAAACTAATAGACGGTAACTTACCTAAGAGTCTATGGCAATATGCGGTCCAAGAAGCAGCTTACACCAGAAATCTGTGTTTTAACAAGCACACGGGCACCACCCCATATACAGCAGCACTGACAGGAAAAAGGTGTGATCTAGCCAGGATGCACAAGTTTGGGTCAGTGTGTTATGCTTACCAACAGGACAGAGGAAAACTCGAGTCCAGGTGTGAAAAAGGACTTTTTGTAGGGCATGACAAGGGCAGCCCCGCTTTTCTAGTCTATTATCCCGGGGAAAGTGCAAAAGCACAGGTTAGTAAAGTTTGTCACAAAGACAACATGTGAGAACGAGACACAGACACAGGAGCCAGAGCTGGACTCCAGAGTAGGGTGTGAGAAAAGAGAGACACCACAGCCTAGTGTACTGAGCACAGACATGCAGACAGACGGTCAACAGCCACCAGAGGATGATGGCGAGAAGCACCCTAGGGTGACGTCACATGCATCATGCAGTGGGAGATATCCCCCCCGGGAACATAAACCCCCAAAGTATCTGAAAGACTATGCCGAGATAGAAAGTGACGAGGATGACAGTACACTTACCAGCATAGATTACTGCTACAGAGTAGTGAGTGGTGTACCTCAGACCTTTAAAGAGGCCATTATATCCCCTGAGTCAGGAAAATGGGACAGAGCGATGGATGAGGAGATGAGGTCCTTGGAGGAAAATCATACTTTTACTCTAACAAAGTTACCCGAGGGTAGACAGACAGTGGGAGGCAAGTGGGTGTACTCAATCAAGGAGGGTATTGAAGGGCACGACAGGTACAAGGCCAGGTTTGTAGCTAAAGGCTACAATCAGAGGGAAGGAATAGACTACGGTGAGACATTCTCCCCTACAGCCAATCTGACCAGTGTACGGGTAGTTATGCAGAAGGCAGCCGAAGACGACTTGATTTTACACCAGATGGATGTGAAGACAGCCTACCTGCACGCACCCATTGATAGAGAAATATATATGGAACAACCTGAAGATTACGAGAAGAAAGGAGAGAAGCTAGTGTGTAAGCTAGAAAAATCCATTTACGGCCTGAAGCAGTCTGCGAAATTGGAACGAGATGCTTCATACATGTCTAATCGAAGATAACTTCATACAGAACCCAGTAGACCACTGTGTTTACACAAATGAGTTAAAAGAGTCAGGGAAAGTGTAGAACTAGGGAAACACCATGTGATCAAAAGCTAGACTACAATGAGGATGCTCAAAAATTGACAGATGTAAACATTTACAGAGAAGCTCATTTATTTGACAACATGTACTCACCCTGACCTATGTTTTGTAGTGATTAAGTTATCACAGCATTTTGCTGATCCCATAGAAGAGCACTGGATTACAGCAAAACATGTTTTTCGTTATCTGAAAGGCCCAGCAAATAAACAGCTTTGTTTCAGAAAGAGCAGCAAGGGCTTAGGGCTTCACGCATATAGTGACGCAGATTGGGCGGCAGACGCCACAGACAGGAGAAGCACCACAGGGTATTGTGTGAGTATGGGTACAGACAGCTCACTGGTTTCATGGAAAACAAAGAAACAGCCCACAGTGGCACTATCAACTTGTGAAGCCGAATATATGGCTCTAGCCTTAACAATACAGGAATGTATTTATCTAGAACAACTGCTCGAATGAATGGATACCTATGTATATAAGAAAACTGTTGTTTATGAAGACAACCAGGGAACCATTGCACTTGCCAGAAACCCTGTGTGCCGACAGAGGTGTAAACATGTGGATATAAAATATCACTTCATTAGATCTGTCATCAGAGAAGAAAAGACACTCGTTTACTGTCCTACAGACGACATGGTTGCAGACGCTATGACCAAGCCTGTCTCCAAACTGAAATTGAAAAAATGTGCAGGGGTCATGTTTGGTGTGTAAAATATTGCCTGTTATGTAATATTGACTGCCATGTTCTTTTGATGTTTTGAACTGTTATTTTTCTTGGAAAATGTGTACAGTAAACATGTCATTCATAAGTGGGAGTGTTAAGTGTAAGTGTTAATATGTTTGCATGTAACTGCACTTTAACTGTTCCACAGTAAGAGGGCGCTATAGGCGTAAGGAGACGCAGCGATTGTAGCTGACGTCAGATAGCAGGTATAAGGGATTGTTCCCTCCCCCTCTGTCTCTCTCTCTCTAGCTCTCACGGAGAGTAGGTCTAGTGGTGCAATGTACATATGTGAAATAAACCACGGCAGTTAAGGCTAAAAAATACCTTGTCGTCATGACCATGACCACATGCACAACGCTAACAGTAAGAAGCATTTTGTATAAAAGTATTCTGTACTTCTGTATGACAACTATTAAAGAAACTTGAAACTTGACCAGTTATTGCTCCCCATGTGACACTCTGCTCTATATTGGAACATTCCCTATCACTTATTGTGATCTTGAAAACTTTGTGCCACTATGCACCTACACCTGCCCATGTATATAAGCGAGGGATGTGACCGTACTTCCGCTCTTCCCTATCTTTCACTCCGTGGCTACATACCGTTACAATATAAATACTAACTGGATAGTTGATGATAAACATTTAATTTCATTATCTGAAATATTATAAAAGCATTAAGTCTGCTATAAGCCATCATCCCTTTGTGTGTGATTATTATTGTCTCACAGTAGTGTGTATATATACATTGTGTACACTTTGAGTGCCGTGGGTTAATTCACATTTAGTCCCTTGAATGCCACCATCGGCGTCAATGTTAACGTTAATATCGCCTAATCTATGTTTTAAATTATGGCTATGTGTCTAATCTGCCCGTCGCTTATCAAATAATCATTTTCCAGTCAGTGTTGTCAAGGCAGATTGGTTTTTATTTTTTTTTTCATTTCCTTTTGAGAGCATTTTGAAAAGCACCCGTTTTCAGGTGAAAAACAACCTATTCTATGATAATAATAATAATAACTTTATTTGTATAGCACTTTTCATACAGAGGTTGCAGTTCAAAGTGCTTCACAACAGTAAAAATACAGGCATGGGTGAGCATAGCAGGGTATGGTAAATCACAGTGTTTCACATTAGTATCTAGCATCCTAATAGGCTCTCTATTCAGTAATACAAATAATAAAGTAGTTTAAAACGATTAAGTTTAAAAATAGTCTAAAAATTATAAAATAGAACGGACATACAACAACAGAAAGAAATGTAAATAGCAAGGTTACAGTAAAAAGTGTGAAAAATAGTTTAAAATGATTCAGTTTAAAAATAGTCATATAACAGACACATGCATTTGATAGGCAGTGTAAAATAAGATAAAATTAGCATATAAAAGTAGGCAGGGTAAGAATAGTGCAGGTAAGTCATTGAAATGCCTGAGCAAAGAGATAGGTTTTAAGCTGTCTTTTGAAGATGTCTAGCGAGTTGGCTTCCCTGATGTTTTGGGGTAGTTTGTTCCACAGTTTTGGGGCATAGTTGATAAAGGCTGCATTACCGATCCTCTTTTGACTGTTTCTGGGAGCCTCTAGTAGTCCAGCAGCTGATGATCGCAGTGTTCTTGCTGGCGTGTAATGATAATCGCCTTTTACTGGAATATTCCAGAAGGTTGATATTTGTCGGCCTATTTATGAATCGTTTTCAAATAAACGCTAGATGATCAATAGTATATGTGCACGCACGCACGTTCGAGCTGCACGCTGATAATAGCTGCTTTCATTTCCTCATGGATTTTACAGTGAAACAGCTAGAGCACATATCACAAAAAAGCTTATATCTCTGTGAAAACGAGTCTGCTTATCCTAACACTGATAACATAGATTCCTTACCTGACATCAGATGGTATCCAAATGGTATATTCTAATTCCTGATCACCATTCGAAAAAATCTATAAGTATATTGATCCAACGTGTGTACAGTATAACCCATGCTCGCCGTGGCTCAGAGGCTCCAGAATGAACTCTGGTAACTCCGGCTGCATCAGTGGACTGGAAAATGTGGACTGGAATATTTTTTTTTTAAATATGAAACACGGACATTTTCATGAATTTATAAACACCCCATTTTTCCTGTTTGTACTTTGCTTGTTCACTTTTGAATAAACCTCTGAAAGATTAATTCTACCTTCATTATTAAAGATTCTCAGATATAACGCAACAATACCTTTGACTGCAGGCTGAATCTGGTATCTGGCTGCCACCTGCAAAAAATTTCGGATGATTCTGCTCTCAACAAGAGACTTTGTCAAATGGTGTGGTGAAAAGTTAAACCACTTAATTTTAAATGTAAAACCAAGGAGCTTATTATTGAGCAGCAGTCACTGCTCCAGAAGATCGGAGATCTCCTTCTAGAAGTTGATGGCTGCTCCATCCACCCTTCCCCAGAAGTCCGCAACCTGGGTGACATACTGGACTCCACCCTCTGATTTCATTCACACATTAAATCAATAACCAAATCAGATTTTTTCCATGTAAGAGACACTCCAGCAGAGACACTCATCCACTCCTTCGTCACCTCCCATCTGGACTACTCCAATGCAGTCCTTCCAGGGCTACCCAGCAATGCCCTGAACAGGCTGCAATATGTTAAAAACTCAGCTGCTAGGGTTCTCACCCGCACCAAGCACTGGCACCACATCACTCCCACCCACATCCACCTCCACTGGCTTCCAGTCAAGTCCCGCATCAACTTTAAGATCCTCCTCATCACCTACAAATCCCTACACTCCCTTGCCCCCTGGTACTTAACCAACCTCCTCTATCCCTCCATCCCACCCCGGAGGCTGCTGGGATCCTCTGACTCTGGCTTCCTCTCCCTCCCCACCAGCAACCCTTTGCACTGTCGGTCCAAGAGCCCTCTGGAACTCCCTCCATCCTATTATTATTATTATTCTAGAAAGAAAAAGGCTGTGGTGACCCCTGTCATGATCAAAGAGGAGTACATTGAGGTGGTTTCCTCTTAGTACCTCAGTATCCATGTGGATAACAGGCTGGACTGGAAAGACAACACCAGTGCCGTCTTTAAAAAGGGCACCAGTCCAGGCTGGTTTTCCTCAGGAAGGTCACTGCTGCACGCATTTTATCAAAGCATTTTAGCAAGTGTCCTATTTTATGGTGTTGTCTGTGAGGGGTGCATATTAAGCTCAGAGGACAGGAAACAAGATCAATAAACTTATCAGGAAGCAGGATTCATTATTGGCTTGACCCCTGACTCACTAGACGTGATCATAGAGAAAAGAATGGTTAGGAAGCTCAATAGTGTTATGCAAAATGAGGATCAGCCAATGTAACGAGCTGAAGAGCTCCTTTAGTGACAGACTTATGCCCAGGTGCTCTTCAGAGAGATTCGGGGAGTCCTTTGTATCTCTTCCATCATAATAGAATTTCTTGAAACAAGTGACAATATCTTGAAATTAGCCGGGTCACTGCTTCTGTTTCAAGACGATTGTGATTGTTTCGAGAAGATCCTTGAAACAAACTCAATTGTATTGGAACATTTTAATTGTTAGATATTACATTTTAACCAGGCAGATTTCTGATGCTTGTGTTAAGAAAATGCCATTTTGAAGGCAAGATGAAATTACTTTAGTTAAGATGGAGATTCTCATATCTTTTTGCCGTGTAGACTAGGGCCTCCCAATAAACTCACCCTCCTTCACATCTGCATGATAAACAATGGTACTTTATCTACATGTGACCTTCTAAACATGTTATGTTCAAATGGACAAATAAATACTTGACACAATGTTTGGATTTCAACAAACCCATTTTTATTTCACTGGTACTGTTTATAAAATCAGCAAGTCTGCTTTGATGCCAACTTAAACATGGTGTGTGATTGTGTGCAGTGGGGTGTGTGTGTGGGTGAGTGACATGTGAGCAATTGATTGAATGTGAACGTGTGTGTATGCTTGTGTGCATGTACATGTGTGAGTGTGTATGTATGTATGTATGTATGTATGTATGTGTGTATGTGTATGTGTGTGAATATCAGATTGCTGGATAAGGCAACATGCAGTCATCAGTTTCTATTGGCCTCAAAGTAAAAACACACAGACCTGTTCCGGACACAAACACACACACTTTTCTGGCTGGACTTGTTCTACGAAAACACACGCACACACACACACACACACACGCACACACACACACACACACACACACACACACACACACACACACACACACACACACACACACACACACACACACACACACACACACACACACACACACACACACACACACACACACACACACACACACACACACACACACACACATATATACACACACACATACACACACACACACACACACACACACACACACACACACACACACACACACACACACACACACACACACACACACACACACACACACACACACACACACACACACACACACACACACACACACACACACACATATATACAGTACCCACAAACACACACACCGATGCAGGGCAGACAAGCCAAAGTATATGGTCACCACAAGCAGGGAGGGGTGGGACATAGTGAGTGACAAGACGAAGGAAGCATCTGAGTGGCTGAGACAGTGTGAGCAGGAGCCGCAGAACAATCCGGTTCAAGAGAAAGTGAGCCTGTTTAGTGTGAAGTTCCAACCTACAAACAAATACTACATATCCCAGCATTCCTTTCGGTGTAAACTTAGGCTGAGATAAAGAAGATTTAAAGTGGCTCAGCAACTGCATGTGAAACCCTTCTATGACCAGACCCTCCCCTTGCCTGACCCTATTGATTGACTGCCTGTCCAATTCCCTGACTGGCTGACAGGCCGACTGTTGCTTTTGATTCACCGGTTCACAGATGAACTGACTCACTGACTGACACACTACCTGATGTCTATATTGTTTCTTTCTGTGCCAGTGGCATGTCAACCAACACAAAGAACAACACAGACTAACAACGACTGAACCTAAACAACACGAAACAGATCATTATCAGTTATTGTATATGACACTGTTGAGAGGTACCGTGCCAACCGTACCAGGCCAGATCAGGTGAACCAACCCTGGGCCACATCGGACTAAACACAGACCACACCCAGGCTAATCCCAGGCTAAACCAGGGCGGAACCAGGTGTCAAATCGACCAATCCCCACCCTTGTTTCTTGATCCTCCAATCACAACTGCTGCTTTCCTCAAGACAAGTGAGCGACAATTAGGGGGATCAAGAAAAGAGGGCGGGGTTTGAGATAGGTCAAGTCAAGCTCGGGTCACTCTGTTGCTTAACATTGTATAAGCTGTGTGCACTGTATTGCTTCCGCAGTTTCAAGAATACCTGTTCATAGAACAACTGGCCCTTAGAATTGATCAGACACACACATCAGGCTGACACACAATTCAGGTTATTACTAGCATAGCAGAAAGGAAGGGAACATAACGTATTGCTTGACAATAACGACCCTGTTTACTAAAACGTACAGACGGAAACACACTAAAAGCCATACACAGTTAAATAGAACAGCTGATACTCTACGTTTACAGCACACCACAAGTCACTTTTAGGTCTGTTCATGCAGTCTACCTATCTATCTATTAAACACATGTTACAATGATCATCTGGCTTCATTGCACGATTCCCAACTGCAACCTCTGGAACATTCTGCCTTTTTTTGTCACCATAGTTACACACACACACACACACACACACACACACACACACACACACACACACACACACACACACACACACACACACACACACACACACACACACACACACACACACACACACACACACACACGCGCACACACACACACGCACATGCACACGCACATGCACACACACACACATACAGTACACAAACACACACACAGGCGTGCACACACACACACACACTCTTGCTCACGCCGTCTCATACCATGTCTCAGTGTCAAAGTGGGTCGGAACATTGTCTATTCGGAGATTCATCTAAACGATGACTACAACTCTCTTATCTGCCCTGTTGTGTGCGTGCATGTGTGCCTACTGTATGGTAGCATGTATGCATGCATATTGTGTGAATGTGTGCTTGTGTGTCTTTGGGTGTGTGGAAGTGGGATATTAGGGTGTGAGTGTATGTTGCTGCTACTGTGTGTGTGCGTGTGCATGTGTGTGTGCATGTGTGTGTGTGTGTGTGTGTGTGTGTGTGTGTGTGTGTGTGTGTGTGTGTGTGCAGGTCTCCCTATTGGGTATAGGGTGGCAGGTATGGGATAACACCATCACTAGGGGGACATGACAACACCAACACAGGGGGGAGGGAGTAGGGAGCTACAGGGCACATAGAAACAGGGGAGGAGGGGACTGGTTGCAGAGGTCTGCTGGGAGAAGCAGGCGGGCATCAGGGCGAACAACACGGGGGAAAGGCGGGGAGGGGGTCTGGAAGAGTCTCTTGCTGTTGTTTTGGTTCCATAAAGTCACAAAAAAATATGTTGAACATCTGGAGTCTGGTACAGCGAGGCGAGGGACCACTGGAGAGGGCTGGCATGAGGATCGTCTCGGGAGTCCACTAATACCCCTAGGAAGGCAGGACAGAGAGACATTTAGATTTTCATTTAGTAATTTAGCTGAAGCTTTTATCCAAAGCGATATACACCTACGGGAGGCTGCAATTCGAAACTGGCCACCGTAAATGTCCAAACCCCCCCACCCCCACCCCCTCCTAATAGACAGTCTCCTCCCCACCGTATGTATATATTCTCTCCCCATCGTATGTATATTTCTCTCCCACCCGCCCACCCCCTCCTAATGTACAGTCTCCTCCCCACCGTATGTATATATTCTCTCCCCACCGTATGTATATTTCTCTCCCACCCACCCACCCCCTCCTAATGTACAGTCTTCTCCCCATCATATGTATATACTCTCTGTCAGGATCTATGGGTAACAGTACTGTATATTTGCATATCATATATGTCACAAATGGAACAGTACTATATACCTGTATGTCATGTATGTCCCTATGTCATAAATGTCATGATGTCATATATGTTGTGTATGTCATAAATGTCACTATGAATTGAAAATGGGGGACCATGATGTAAACAAGACAAACGTCTTTCTCTGGTCTGCATCCCCTTAACAATTGTATGTATTGAGCCGTACTGTATTGTACCCATTCTGCAATCTGTTAAATAAAGTTTTCATTCATTCATTCATTCATACAAGTTCTGTATGACAAGTCAGCAGGAAGGAAGGAGGAAGGGATATAGAATGAAAGAGAGGAAGGGAGGGAGGAAGGAAAGAAGAAAAATTAAGTGTTTTCAAGTTTATCTTGAGGTTGTTTATTACTAGTTAGTTACTATTTACTATTATTAGTCTTTACCTTTTCTAATTGCATCCTAAATAGCTTTAATCCTTCTGTACCCTTCTGTTCACTGAAAACACACGCACACAAACAATGGGCCCCCTCCTCACCTCTCCTCCTTCGCCACCCTGCTCCATCCCTCCATACTCTCCCTGGGGGAACAGAGAGAGGGGAAGAATTGTCAAGAAACTACAAAGAGCAATGTGAAGACGGTCCTCAAGCATCGACATCATTTCCCACTAGCAGCGCCTCATTCTAGTGTTCATCTACTAAAGCATCAAGCAGTGTTGGGGAGCAGTTAACTACATGTAGTTAAATTACTAGTTTAACTACATTTTTGCAGTAGTTGGGTGGTAGTTTAACTACATTCAAATTTCTGTATTTTGTTCAGGGCTACTTTGGGTCGTGTTGTTTTAGGTAGTAACTACATATTTCCCAAGAAATTTATCATTTTGCTGATTGCATTTCAACAATCGCTCCCTGTCCTCTCCTTAGAACCACTACAGAATATACCCTATTGGGACTCATGCATAGCAACAACATCATTATGTCATCAACATAAATTTTTAATCAGTTGTTAAATCAGGCGTGTATGAAGAACATAATGTGTGGGCATATAGTTGTGTACAGTTAAGTATTCTTCTTCATATAGTTTGATTATGGATATTGGATTATTGTATATTGGAATTTGTCTTGTCTGTGTGTGTGCGTACTAGTCCATGTTTCCAGTCCTTTGTGCTGTTTACTTGTAATGTTATATGTTATGATGTAAGTATTATATTGCACAGTCACAATGTATGTTTTTTCTAGCTACTTCAATACTGTAGCTAATTGGGGATCCTAATAAACTAAACCAAAACACACCGTCTGGCCCGCTCGGGATCCGGAAATCCAACACACCCACACCTACAGTACTTTATTGTATCAGTTCCGTCGTTGCAAAACTCTGACTCTGATTGTCATAATTTTCCCTCAATGTACTTTTGAAAAAGTATTTTTTGAGAGTAGTCGAGATGTAGTTTAACTTCCTCTCATTGTGAAGTAGCTGGTAGCTTAGTGAACCACAGTTATATACTCGTACGGGCAATTGCGTCTCGCTCTTCGCCATATCGAGATATACCTCATCTCCTGTACCTACTGTACTACATGAACGAAAACAAAACACCCTTGCACTTGACCAGGCCCCGCCCCAGTGACCTCCTATAAGTCACCAGGCGTGGTCATATTCGCCCTTCCTCTTTTTTCGTTTTCCATCATGGACGTGCTTTGCACCCTGTGTAACTAGTGTTATGAAATGCAAAGAGAAATTGAACAATGTTGGGTTTTCGCCGGAGATTTGCCAGCCCCTGGAATCTTCTCGGCATGTTCCAACGGCACGTCGGGTCTGTCCTGGGGTTTCCTCGTCTTTTGACAGCAGATCAAGGGACGACGTGCGATGTGTAGCTATCGGGTTACCTCGCACTCAGGTAGGCTCTGTGCCATCAGGCATTAACGCTGGTGTTAGTAATACTGCTTGTTGTCCTGTGAGAGGACAACCGAGTTGTGTATTGGCGCAAGGGGCAGGATATCTGGGTAAACGTGACTTTGAGTTGGACGTTTTCCAGGCTATCCTGGAGCGCGCTGCTAATACTAATGCTATAATGCTGGGTCACTGTTCTAATGTTCCCCGCTGTGGGATGTCACCGCTTTTCCCTCCTCTTAACCGGTCCATTGATGAAGGTCAGACGGTAGCTAATGTGGGGGGTTTTGCTGAGACTTATTTACCCTTTTTACGGGTGAATGGGTTGACAATAGGGCGCAGGGCAGGTGTGCCTTGGCTGGAGAGCCAGGTAGCATCGATCCTGTGCCGCGGCGGGGTTGAACGGTGTCCCACCCGGCAGCCGACGCTTGAGAGCAAGTCGGTATGGACTGATGATGTTTATACTGCCATAGGATGGAATTTAGCTGCGGCCAGTGTCGTGGCTCAGCTGATTGTTTTTCTATCCACATTAGCGTCAGGTAGTGGGGCTACGGGGCCAGCCGACGCTGAAAACATCGTGCATGTTTTTGGGGTTATAGAAATCTTGAATCAGTCGCAAGCTATAACCGCAGGGAGGATCAGGATGCTATCAACACTTGTTACTAGGCATCTCTGGTTGGAGCAGTCTTCCTTTGGGGAGGAGGAAAGGTTTCTTCTCCTTTTTTTTTTTGATCCACTTTTTCTCCCATTTTCTATATTTTCTCCCATCCCAATTTCGTATCATCCAATTCAACCCTCCCCTGTCACAAACGCTGTTTCTTGCCTCATACATAGCACAAGTCCCCTCCGGTACTTGAGGTAACAGCAGTCGCATCTTTTCACCTGCGCAGCTCGATCTCTCAGTGGCGAGGAGTAACGCGTGGGAGGCTCACGCTGCCCCCGACACTTCCTGATTCTACTGCGCAGGCGCACCAACCGACCTGTAGGAGTCGCTGTCCACAACGCCCGATCCCCAGATCAGTTTCCCACCCCCTAATACGGCCAATGTGTATTAGTACGGACGACCAGCTAAACTGAAAGCAATGTGGAGCGCTGGGATCGAACAGGCGATCCCAGCGTCTCAGCATTCGTGGCGAGCGCCTTGCCCACTACGCCACGTAGCCGCCCTAGGTTTCTTCTCCTTAAGGCTCTTCTTTCCGCGGAAGGACTTTTTTGTCGTCCTGCGGAAACGCGGCGGTATTTGGCCTGGGCCCCACACCGCCTCACGCTATGCAGCCAGAGGTGAGAGCACGGCCTCGTCAGCGACTGTGGCGAGGCCCTCGACCAGCGGCCATGTTTCCCCCGCCGGAGGTACCCTGGGCGTTACGTCAACAGGTGTCCACAAGGCCGACAGCCTTGGCGGCCGAGGGATCGGCTACATTGGATGAGCACGGCCTAAGAAACCGTCGCCGTCCTGCTGTGTGCAGCCCGCTCTCCGATCACTCCCTCCCCCAACACCAGCGGAAGGGGCTCTGATTTGTTTTCTTTGGCTGCGGGCCGCGGGCCTTCAGTGAAGCGCTTGCGTCCCCACGTTTCGCTTCTCATGGGGACAGGGGCTGACACCCAGTTGATGGCTGAGCCTGGGTCTGTCCGTGAGAATGTTGTGCTGTCACGTGGCTCCCTCGTCACGCGTTATGCGTCTGCAATTGGTGAGCCTGGTGTTACGTCTGTCACCTTCAAAGGTTGTCAGCAGGGGGACTCGAGGCCTCTTCGAAAGAATGCTCAGCGCGGGTTTCCCCGACCTCGCCTTCGCCAGGCCGGGTATCACGTTGGTGCCTCCCACTCCTGCAAGATTGGCAGTGGTCTCGCAGGCGCGCGTGATTTGGGTGGTAGTAATATCACTGCAGGGCTACGGTGTGTAGGAACCCATGGGGGCCTCACACCTTGCATGTCCAGCTGCAGAACAACTCCTCAGCATGTTCTGGAGGGGTGTTCAGGGGGGGAGCTTTTGTCACCTGGTATGATGTCAGCTTCTCCCATATCAAACCGGTCCTTTCTGTCGGGGTCCCCCCTTGGGTGCGATTGCCTCGTGGGTTGTATCAGGGACCGTTGTCCCGACTACACGAAACACCCTGCCGGCACGGTTGGCGGGTTCAGAGTTGGCTACGCACAGCGGGATGGACCGGGCCGCCTATCTACAGTTCCTTGCGGACCAGCGCCAAATGGCGGCGGGTGCGCTCTGGGAGTATCATCACATATGGCTTCAGCAGTGCCATATGTCGAAGTGGATGGAGAGAACGTTGAGGCAGGGGCTTGTCTTGCAGTTCGCACAACCCCACCCTCCGTTTTCAGGTTTGGTGCAGACCCTGTTGTCAGGGTCGGCAGCAGTGACAGCTCTGGCCGACGAGATCCAATCTCTGTTGGCGAAGCAAGGCGTAGTCGTGGTCCCACGGGAGGACGCAATGTCGGGCGTCTACTCCCGTTATTTTCTGGTGCCCAAAAAAACGGGAGGTGTCAGACCTATACTGGATCTGTCCACGTTCAATCGTCTGATTGTGGCGAGACGGTTCAGAATGTTGACCGTCAAACACCTGTTAAACGCTGTCAGGGTGGGGGACTGGTTCACCTCCATAGACCTGAAGGATGCGTATTTTCACATCCCGATTTACCCTCCTCACAGGAAGTTCCTACGGTTCCTGTTTCAGGGCGTGGTGTACGAATACCAGAGGTTGCCGTTCGGCTACTCTCTGGCCCCCCGCACATTCACCAAGTGCGTACAGACCGCGCTGGAGCCTCTACGTCGTCAGGGGATACGAATTATTTTCTATCTCGACGACATTCTGCTCCTCAGCCGGTCGGAGGAGGTCGCCAGGTCTCATACCAGGCTGGTGGTGGAATTCCTCACCAAGCTGGGTTTTGCTTTGAACTGGAAGAAGAGTACGCCTCTTCCCAGTCAACAGGTGGAGTACTTGGGCTTGGTTCTAAGCTCAAAGCCCATGAGGGCAACCCTCTCGGAGCAGCGGCGAGTGTCTATCCTCGACGCGCTCAGGGGTCTCCGTCCTGGCGGGACGGTTACGCCGCTGTATGTGATGCGCCTGCTCGGTATGATGTCATCTGCTCACTCTGTGGTCCCTCTTGGCCTCCTCTTCATGAGGAGGATACAGAGGTGGTTTTCCAGTATGAAAATAGACCCGGTTAGAGACAAGTGGAAACGGTTGAAGGTTCCCTTGTCAATACGGGGGGATCTCGCCTACTGGAGGAGGCCTGGTGCCCTCACCAGCGGGGTCCCCATGGGCAGCAGGCGGTCACATGTCACGGTCTTCACCGACGCCTCCCTCACGGGATGGGGGGGGACGTGTCGGACCGACGCAGTGGGGGGCAGCTGGACGGTCCATGCTGCCCGGTCTGCCATGCACATCAATGTGTTGGAATTGAAGGCGGTCCTCCTGGTCCTCAAACGGCTCGGCCACTTGGTGGTGGGCGAGCACGTCTTGGTCAGGACGGACAGCATGACAGCAGCGGCGTATATCAACAGACAGGGTGGAGTACACTCCATCCGTCTGCACCGGGCGGCGATCGAGCTCTGGCTGTGGGCGTCTCGCAATCTGCGCAGCCTGAGGGTGCTCCACATCCCTGGCAGGGAGAATGTGGGCGCAGATGTGATGTCGTGGGGCGGTCCTCGTCACAACGAGTGGGGACTACGTCCAGACATAGTCAGACAGGTCTGGGACCGCTTCGGGGAAGCCTCGTGGATCTGTTTGCGAGTAGACAGTTCCACCAGTGCCCCTTGTGGTTCTCGGTCAGTCGGGGGGACGATCCTCCCTGTATCCATGGCCGCCTGGGCTTCTGTACGCTTTTCCCCCCATACATCTGATAGGTCAGTTGTTGGAGCGGGTGCGTTGGGAGCGCAGGACCTTGATCCTGATTGCGCCGGACTGGGGCGCAGCTGTGTGGTTCCCGGTCCTGATCCAGCTTTTGGTAGCCCCGCCGTGGCCTGTTCCTTGGTCATCGCGAGCCCTCTCTCAAGCGCACGGGTCTCTGTGGCAGTTCCCTGTGCTGGGCCAGCCGCTGATGGTTTGGCTGGTGAGAGGGTGAGTCTGGAGAGGATGGACCCTTCTGTGGTCGACACCATCCGGAACGGGCATGCTCCCTCCACTATCGCGGTTACGCGGGTAGGTGGCGTATTTTCCAAAAGTGGTGTAAGGTGGGGGGCTGGGACCCGGTGTCCTGCCCCCTGGATGCTGTCCTTATCTTCCTTCAGTCTATTTTTGATAAACTGTCGGCCTCGACGGTGAGGGTATATGCTGCGGCTATATCCTCTTGTCGAGGGGTTTGAGGGCGTTACGTTGTTCAGCCACCCTCTTGTGAAGCGTTTCCTGCTTAGCACTCGGCGCCTTAAGCCAGTGAAACGTTCTCTGTCTCCGAGTTGGGATCTTCAACTGGTCCTCGGCCGGTTGTCCGAGGCCCCGTTTGAGCCTCTTGAGCAGGCGTCTTTGGAACAGCTGTCTTTCAAGACTGCTTTCCTGCTGGCCATCACCTCCGCTAAGCGCGTGGGTGAGCTCTGTGCTCTCTCGGTGCGGCCTGAGTGCTTGTCTATTCGTGTCAATAGCGGTGCGACTCTGAGGCCTAATCCAGTCTTCGTGCCAAAGAATATCCGGAGCTCTTTTTGCTCCAGGGATATTGTGGTTCAGGCGTTTCATCCGCCTCCTCACGCTGATGAGTTAGAGGCGAGCCTTCACCTGTCGTGTCCAGTCCGGGCTTTGGTGGTTTACCTCAGCCGGACTCAGGACTTCAGGGCTACCGAACAGCTCTTTGTTTGTTACGGTGGCTCTCGCGCTGGTAAGGCACTGTCGAAACAGCACCTGTCACATTGGTTGTGCGAGGGCATTGCCCTTTGCTACACGTTGGCTGGGCTGGCCCCCCCTGGGGGGGTCAGGGCGCACTCCACTCGTGGGGTGGCGGCCTCTGCAGCCTTGTTAGGGGGGGCCTCGGTGGAGGACATCTGTGCTGCGGCCTCCTGGTCCTCCCCGGGTCCCTTCGTTAGGTTTTACCTCATGGACATGACTGGTGTTGTGGGTGTTGTGTCACACATGGTCCGCCTGCGCTGTGCGTTTTGGGGTTCTAGTTCCCTCTTTTTTGCACTTGGGTGGAGTTGACTGCCGCCCCCTCTTCACTAGGAAGGGGGGGGTGACGGGACTCCCCTCCCCCCTGGTGGTAGGGCTTGCGGGTCCTCAGGGGGTGTATTTGTCGGGCCTCGCGTCTGCTCTGCCCCATATCTCGATATGGCGAAGAGCGAGATGCGATTGCCAGTACGAGTATATAACGACCTAGTTATATGAGTACTGGCTGAGCGTCTCGCTCTTAGCGCGCCCTGAGGTCCCTTGAGGGTTTTTCCCTCTGATGGAAAACTTTTCCAGAGGAAGGGCGAGTATGACCACGCCTGGTGACTTATAGGAGGTCACTGGGGTGGGGCCTGGTCAAGTGCAAGGGTGTTTTGTTTTTTGTTCATGTAGTACAGTAGGTACAGGAGATGAGGTTTATCTCGATATGGCGAAGAGCGAGACGCTCAGCCAGTACTCATATAACTAGGTTATATACACATAACCTATCGTTTTAGAGTTGTTTCCCCAACACTGGCAGTTAGACCCGAGGACCATGCCATAGAGTCCTAAGGGATGTCATTGTTATTATGGGTGCAACTCTTTCATTATGTCATGCTTATGGCAAAGCTATTCTGAGCAGTGAGAATAGTAAGTTATTGTTATTTAAATGTTTTGACTGGTTGCAGAGGAGTATGGTATATGAGCAAATGGTACCGGATTTACATTATTGCCCATTCAGAACATCTTCATTGCTCATCTGTCATCTACTGATGATATAACAGGGTTGGAACGCACTCATGATGACGCATCCATAATTACGTAGTAGTACGTAGGAATATGCATGCATACACTATAGGCCTATACTCACCTCTTTCTAGTATGCCTAACTATTGTCCTAATTACCACTGAAATACATATGATGGTGAGGTCACACTATACCTCCCTCAGCAGCGGTACATCATGCAATTATACTGTATCTCATGAATATGTTACGACTCTGTTATGTCACAAGCATGATGCATTCACAGGCAAGTAACGAAGGCGTTCCGAATGTCCAGTTACCATAAATCGTTACCAAACAAACTGTAGCCTATAACCTTCGCTGACCAGGCTCTACAGCCATGCACAGACCTCCCCTTCCCTTACATCTGGCCTGAGCATAGAAGCTGAAGTGCATGCTGTGAATATAGAAGTATGATCTCATTATGCTAGAGATGCAGGGGGACAATAGATGTACAGTATATAGCTTTATTATACACTATTTGTGTTGAAAATAGCACAGGATTTGTTGTACCTTACTAAACACATATGGGAATGTTAGGGGTGTCAATAGTAACACAATTTAAAGCCAGGTTGTCTTTTTTATTTTAAATGTATTTATTTATTTAAAAATGAATTTATTATTATTATATAAAAATGTTTAGATGCAGAGCACTTACTCACTCACTCATTCATTAACTGATTCAGTCACTGATTCAGTCATTCACACTTAGCCACTCTGCCCCTAGTGGCGGCTCACATGCATGACAACTTTGTGTAAAACCAGTTCAATCTTCCCATTTATGACACCGTGTGTCCTTGTTAGAACACGTCTGCATGTGTTTAGTTAGGGACAGCCCATCCCTGGTTAGAAATGGACCCAGAGCAAAGTATATATCGATTAACCACACCAGTGAGTGAGCGTCCGAGGGGTCAGAGGACAGTGTTTTGAGATACTGTGGAACGTACGTGTGGCTTGTACATTCGGCTATAGGCCTATACAGTGGCGTCATGCCCATTCAATCTGGTGCCCCACCAGATTTTTTATTGATTTGATTTTAAATGTTTTATTTTATTACTATTATTTTTATAATTTTGTGAGTCAAACGTCTTATTCTAATTATTCTAAAAACAATCCCCCCAACGTCTTTGAATATACTGTATATGTCAAATTGCAGAAAATTGCATCATTATAAAAAAATAAATTAATCCCATGTCCCCCGCTCTAATTGTGCCCCCCCCCTAGAATTTTGGCTTGCATGACGCCCCTGGCTATACATCCAAAATGGTTGGATGTTATACTGTAAATGGTTTAAATCTGTCTCTTCCATTCTTGATGCTCAAGCTCACTTATTTTGTGTGTATACTGGTAGTTATTGAGCATGCAGGGTACCCCTCCCCCTCTCTATCTCTCCTTGACCCCCACACATGATGACCTATAACCTATGACCCCCACAAGGTACGGTCCAATAGGCACCTCGTATACAGGCTCGTATACAGGCTCCTCCTACCAGGGCAACACGAGAGAGAGAGAGACACAAACGACACAAACAATAACTGGTTAGCAAAACAACAACAACAACAACAACAACAACAACAACAACAACAACAACATCAAGAGCAGCACAGAACAACACAACACAGTCACAGACAGAAGCAGCACAACATGACATCATAGCATAACAAAATCAATAACGCCACAACATTTAGGAAATATAATAGAAAGCGGTGCACAAAGAAAGTGGGAGTTAGATGAAGAAACATCTAACCTATTCCATATGGAGGCCTGACAACAGGATTCAAATCATACCCGAGAAAGGCTGCCAATATCAGCTTGATTGTGAGTTCCCTCGTGTGTTAAAATGAATACAGTAGAGGCCTTGCACGGAATGTTGGTGTAGTTCTCTTTCTTCCAGTATGGCTGCCTATAACCATTGGTATTGGCGTTGGTATTCAAAAGAAAATGCCACATTTCTGTGCAGTGGTAGAGTAGGTAATAACACTGGAAAAACCATGACCGTAGTAGTTCATTATGTTTTTGTTGAGATATTTCTATATCAACACATAGCAACCATGTGATTTGCACAGAGCAACCGTTGTCTCTTTCATTGCCATATACAAAACAATGGTTGCTAATGTTACAAGCAGCCATGTTGGAAGACAGATAACTACTAAAACATTGTGTGCCTCTATTTTGCGTACAATTTGAACCCTGGTTGACAAAGTAGCAAAACATCAATACGCAGTACAAATACACAATGGTTCACAGCTTTAAATCACGTCTGCAAATCAGAGTTATGTTTGCACTAGGATCTCCATTTATCCATAAGGGATAAATGTTTATTAGATTATCTCTTTAAAAATAAATGTGAAAATATCACAAGCCATTACTTTCTGCATTTTACCTTCTGATTTATATGGGTGTGTCTGTATATTTTGTTCAATGAAAGAACATGACTATTATGTGATCCACTCCATTTCAGTTGGGGCTTAATGTGGGCAACAGCTTTATCTATTGGCTTACCACAGAACCTCCTGTCTTTATTGACTATGATATCATTATCATCATCATCATCGGTATTAGTTGCTCGAGGAGAATGACTTTTGAGTTATATGTATATGTATTTTTTATATTTAAATGTTGTATTATTCCCAAATTATTATTACTATTTCTATTATTCTCTTTTTTCCCCTGCCTGTACCTCCCCTCCCCCTCCCCCATGCTGCTATGACACCTGCATTTCCCCAATTGATTAATAAAGGAACACTTGACAGTGGAAGACCACCCTTAGTCATTGGGATCCAGTATGTCATGGCAACTGACCTGGTTGACTGCGGCGACGTTCTCGACCCCCTCCCCACCCTGTGAGAGGTCGGCTCCGGCAACTGCTGTGTCTCCGACGATGTTGGCCTGCTCGTTGCTCCTGTTGGCCACTAGGGTACAGAGAAGGGCAGTCTTCACACAGTTTCAGTGGAATTCTAATGTCTTCAGACAGTTTCAGTGGAATTCTATTGTCTTCACATAGTTTCAGTGGAATTCTTGTCGTCACACAGTTTCAGTGGGGACCCTGATGTAAACAAGACGAAAGTCTTTCTCTGGTCTGCATCCCCTTAACAATTGTGTGTATTGAGCCGTACTGTATTGTACCCATTCTGCAATCTGTTAATAAAAATGTCAATCAATCAATCAATGTTGCTAAATAACAGCTTTTTAATATCCTGTTGCAGTGCTAGAATCATTAGAAGAAATGGGTCGGTGTTGTCAGTGTTCCAAAATGACTTCCCAGAGACAAATCATGAAGTCACACTCCTATGCAGAGCTGTCACTATGCCTGTATGTCACAGCTTGCTAAACACCTCTGCCTAAGAGAGCCTGCAGAAGATCCGGACATCTGCAAACAAAAATTATATTATAACTTTGAAAATGCACGCATATAATCTATCCACACCTGTCTGTACTTACAGTACCTGCACATAGTCCTTTTACACATCTGTAGATACTATATCTATATTGGTACATATCTATACTGTTACTAGTTACGCTGATGGCCAGTATGACTACTACCATACTATACCTGTATCATTGTACATATTATACTACAACTCTGTACATACATCTGATTAGCACTACACTCAGTAGTACTAATTTGTATATTTTGTACCCAGTTTGTAATGTATATTGCTGTTGCACTTTATTGTTACATTTGCACTCTGGTTAAGGGACGTGCACAGGACTTTAGAACGGCAGGTGCCCAAAAAGGAGAAAAGGGCACTAAGTATGAAATGTAATTTTTGGGGTTAATACAAGTCTATGGTACATTCAGTTTCACCACTAGATGTCACCAAAACTACATAGTGTCCCTTTAATAACACAATATGTAGCCTGCCTCGCGAGAGAGAGAGAGTGAGAGAGAGAGAGAGAGAGAGAGAGAGAGAGAGAGAGAGAGAGAGAGAGAGAGAGAGAGAGAGAGAGCTACGTGATTTTCCTAGCAGACAGGGAGGGGCTGGGGAGGGGTGATCCGGCGACGTGTTTCAACAGAGCCGCGCATCTTGCAAGTGAGGTGGTGAGACCGTGAGATGAGAATGTGATAAAGCAATGCCACCGCGGTATGAATAATAAGAAATGTAGTATGGGGGAAGTGCAGTGTTGCCACTTCTAGCCTGCCTGCCTGATTGCATGAGAGAAAAGCATGGACAATCACAACTTCACAAGGCATGCCCAAAATATACAGTGCACTGCAAACCCGACATTTTATTTTGTTGGGCAAATACCTTACCTGATGATGAAGTGTACTCTTGCTTTGTTTTAGTTGAAATAGTAACTGTAAAAAAAGAGGTCTCGACTCGAGTGTGAGCTCAACAGCTGGATATCAATTTCGGCTGTCAGCGCTCGGTTTACGTCAGGCGTGTTCGAGATGGGATAGGCAGACGCAGATCAGCGCAGGTTTTACTACGGCCTCGCCAAGCGCGTTGCATGACGGTTAGAATGTTGTCCGACTTGCTCTGAAAATCTGACGAGACGAGGCGCGGAACTCTCGCGGGAGCGAGCCACGCACAGCCTTCAGAACGAGGCGCCACAGTACAGGCGTGTTCGAGATGGGATAGGCGGACGCAGATCTGCGCAGGTTTTTACTACGGCCTCGCCAAGCGCGTTGCATGACGGTTAGAATGTTGTCCGACTTGCTCTGAAAATCTGACGAGACGAGACGCGGAACTCTCGCGGGAGCGAGCCACGCACAGCCTTCAGAGCGAGGCTCCACAGTACCTCTCAGCCGGCTGCTCCCGGCTGGGAAGCGACTTGCTACGGTCGCGCAAAGCGCCTATTGGCTCAGAAAAGTTGTCAGTCACCAGCCACGTGACAGCCAGGGAGTTATGAGACTTTTGATTGATTGATTGATTGAAAACTTTATTATGTTATGCGTTATCATCATATCATCATGATAAACTTCAAGCTGTCAGACACACACACACACACACATACACACATGCGTCGTCTGTTTTGCCTCAATACTGTATATATAATTTTGTTTTGCCTCAATATACACAGTATACATATATATATATTGATGCAAAACAGAATTATTCAGCAGTGTGTTGTGTGTGCGTGCGGCCAGGAGCGCGCAACAAGATGGTATACATTATGGCAGTGGTTCTCAAACTGTGGTACGCGTACCACTAGTGGTACTTGGTGGTACTGCTGGTGGTACTTGAAAAAATAAAAATATTTAAAAATATATTTAAAAAAAAATTACAAAAATGTGCAGTCAGGCCACTGAACTTAGAAGCAGGCCAGGCCAGTGTTTCTAGTTGCAGATAGTTAGATAACCTAAGTGGGGAACAACCAGGAGATCACTGTGACAGAGAGTAATGCAGTCTAAACCTTTATTCAACTTCAGCCCTGACATTTTTGTAATGTCAGAAAAATATGAAATACTCCCACTTTTCTGAAGAGTTGTTGTTACATCTGACATTACAAAAAACTAAAAATCCATCTAAATCTGTGTTGTTGCTAATCATTGACACATTTACTTTGCATTTGATATATTGAAAATATTTTACTTGTGTTTTTTTAACAATAATTTGTGATGCCATCACACAAACTGGCATTTAAAGGGTTACAATTCGAAAATGTATTGAATATGTGTTTTCTTCTTCTTTTTTTTTTACAATAATTTGTGATGCCCATCACAAACACTGGCATTTAAAGGGTAAAATGTGTGTGTGTGTGTGTGTGTGTGTGTGTGTGTGTGTGTGTGTGTGTGTGTGTGTGTGTGTGTGTGTGTGTGTGTGTGTGTGTGTGTGTGTGTGTGTGTGAGAGGGAGAGAATTAAGTACATTTTCTGAAATACAGTTGTTCTTAATTTTCTGAGAATGTTAGTTATTATGTTCTTAATGCCCCTTGCATTGTATGAGTTGTGTGAAGAGTTTGCTAGTTCTAGTGCTACCCCTTTGTACATTGTGGCTGTGTCTGACAAAAGTTAACGATAAATAATGGTATTAGGAATACATTTGCCTCCTGCGTGAACTGTGCATAGCTGAATAGACTGTATTTTAACGTCGGCCATATGGTGGTACTTGGAGAGCCAGCTACGTTCTCAGGTGGTACTTGGTGTAAAAAGTTTGAGAACCACTGCATTATGGTATATGAATAGTATATTCCACTATAGCAGTATATGGTGTGAATCTGATCTAATTTTCTAACATTTGAATCTGATCTAATTTTGCACACGGCCATCGCATTATAATGAGCTGGACAGGGCGGTTAGGTGGTCGAGCGGAGATTGCGTTCGTCACCAGCCCCGGAGCTGTGAGCTTGGTTCGCCTGTTCGAATCCAGCTCACAGCTCCGGGGTTGTCACCAGCTTGGCTGGCCGTCTGCACTGATACAATTGGCTGTATCAGAGGGTGGGAGAAGCTGGCGGGGTGGGTCCGGGTCGTTGTAAACAGCGACTCCTACAGTTCGGTCGGGGCGCCTGCTAAGCGCGGATTGGACGTGAGGGGGATAGTGTGGTCCTCCCACACGCTACGCCCTCTCAATGAGAATCCGCGCTGCCAGGTGAAAAGAAGCGGTGATTGGCTGGACGTGTGTCGGAGGAAGCACGTGGTAGCCTCCACTCTCCCAAAATGATCTGACTGTGGGGGGTAAAGCGCAGCGACCAGGAAGGGACTGGGAATTGGCATACGACTAACATTGGGATGGGAGAAAATCGGAGGAAAATGGAGGGGGAAAAAGACCAAAAAAAAAAAAATAATAATAATGAGCTGGACAGGTGTGTAATGTGTGTGTGGTGACGTGAAAGCGTATCTGCCATGCGAGACTAGGCGAGAGGCTCTCGTGAAATCGGAAGTGTCCGCCTTTTTAACTCCTCCCCCGGCTTCACTCGGCTACTCTCGTCTACTTTCTAGGCGAACCGAAATCCATCTCGAACACGCCTGTTATCTCATCATCACCCACCCACGTGCTATGTGTAAATAATAGGTCCTTCCAGGAGAGGGGTGGCATTTCTCTCTCTTTCTTTACCTAATATTTAGATTCTATCGTGACATCTTTCATTTGGAAGGGCAGGGCAGTCTATCTATATGTGCAACAGTAAAAAAAGAAAAAAAGAAAGGGGGGCATAAAAAGGGCACTTTCTAATGAAAAATGAAAAAGGCAGGTGCCCGGGCACGCCTTCATGTCTATGTGTGCACGTGCCTGCTCTGGTTGGATGCCAAACTTATTTTCGTTGTACTGTGCTTGCTGTATAATGACAATACATTTTAGTCTAATCTAATCTAATGACAGAAATCTAGTAAAATATTTTAAATCTTTTATTTTTTATTATTTTTCATATATTATAATGATATAAATCTTCCGGGAGTTTTTAATATAAATTCTCTGCTAATTTTATGCCTATGTCTATTTTGTGTCTATATCACTGCTGTGAAACACGCTCTACAAATAAACAGACACCTCTATGCCTTACCTGTGTTTACTCCTGACACTACTCCCTCCTTTGTCTTACTGCCTGTGGGGAGTGAGAGAGCGAGAGAGAGAGAGAGAGAGAGAGAGAGAGAGAGTGAGTGAGAGAGAGAGAGAGAGAGAGAGAGAGAGAGAGAGTTAGAGAGAGTTAGAGAGAATTAATCATACACATCGCATTCATTCATATGGATTGGAGCCCACAGAACATACAATCGAGGACCCTGATGTAAACAAGACAAGTCTTTTTCTGGTCTGCATCCTCTTAGCAGTTGTTTGTATTGAGCCGTACTGTATTGTACCCATTCTGCAATCTCCATGTTTCGATTCCACCCATTGTGGACAGAAGCACGGATATATCCGTGGCAAGTTGTTATTGCTTTTATTCCATTTTAATAACCTATTCAAGGTTGCCGAGCAGCACTGCAGATTTACCCTACTCTTTGAATTCGAGAAGGTGCAATACCGGCCAGATCCTCTTAGGGGCGCTATCGCGATAATGCAGTGTGCCCGGTGGCTGAACGGTGGACTATTTTTTTTTACTTTCAATGGAGTTTTATGTTAGCTCGATTCTGGATCTGCAGCCTGTAGCTTGGATTACGTTTTGCATCGCAGATTTCACTATGCAATAAGGGGATTTATCATCAGCCAATGGACATATCGATCTACCAGATGGCGATCGATAACGGGGAAATGATCGGGGGGATCCCACCGGCCCACGGTAAGATCTTTTTCACGTAAAGTACATCCTGATCGGGCCTTGTTTTGATAGCCATCCATCCGATCTGCCTATGTGGCTAGTTAGACGAACACGGTTATTGATAATCAATAATAAGAAACAACGTCCCCCGCCCCCCCCCCCCTTTCATGCATACATGCTTGAGGATCGTGCCGATCATATGCAGTTTGAGTTTTAACTGTAGCATCTGTAAAACGGAAATGCCATTGGATATAACGTTAGCAGCTATTAGCCCTATATCTAGCCTCCAGAAAATATACTAGACCAAATCCCGTATAACGCTTATATTCATGGCGCTATAAAATGAGAACGTATTGATGAAATTCTTTTTCTTTAAGCCATTTTGAAGGGACGGTTTATGGACTCAATTGACAATGAGAATGGACAGATAGCAATACTATAAAGTATAGATTTATCTCTACAAACAGCCTCACGTCTGTTTACATTTCCCGGTCCTCTTGAGATTAATTAGACTCATCCCAGTGGCCGCCAATGTGTTAACACTTTAAGGACCAGCCACGAGTTAACTCGTGTTTCGATTCCACCCGTTGAGGACCAGAGCCACGAGTTAACAGGAAAATAATTTTTTTTACTGTCTGGGGCGTTTCATATGAGCCTGGATCCCAGCCGAACATCCTCCATCTTTGATCACGTTACGGAACGCAGATTTAAGCCTGGAATAATGGGATTTATGATCAGCCAATGGACATATCAATCTACCAGATGCCGATGAATAATGACGAAATGCTGCCGGCGAACACATGGGCTGACGGTAGGATACTATTCACCCAAATTACAGCCGGATTGGACATTGTTATAACACGCAAGCGATCGATCAGTGAATATGGCTACTTGAACGCACACTGTATTGCTAATCAATAATACTGATTGGCGTCCCCCGCCGCCCCCATTTCATCCATAGATGCTCTGTAATAGTCCGGATGCTAAGCAGTTTGTTTTATTTCATTCGTATATATACAACAGAAATGGCGTTTGATATAACGTGACTAGCCTTTAGCCTCATATCTAGCTTCCCAGAAAAAAGACGAGACGAAAACTGCAATAAAGCTTATATTCACGACGCTATAAAATGACAACCAACTGATGGATTTTTATTTTCTTTAAGCCATTATGAAGGCACGGTTTATGCACTCAAGTGACAATGAGAATGGACAGATAGCAATACTATAAAGTATATATATAGCTGTTAGAAAGTACATCGGTTTGTTGACAAACCCTGGTCGTCCAGAACCATATTATACTGCAAACCGTGGTCGCCAATGTGTTAATAAAGTTTTCAATCAATCAATAATAATAATAATAATAATAATAATAATAATATATTTGATTTGTAGGGCGCTTTATAGTTGTGGAACAAATCTCAAAGCGCTACATTTTAAAAGAACATAAAAGCTAGCAAGAGAGTAAAAAAAAGGAATGTAAAATAAGCAAGACTAAAACTAGTAAGGAGTAAAAAGAACACTATGAACTAGTAAAAGAGTAGAAAAAACATAAAATAAGAAGGGCTAAAACTGGTAAAAGAACATAAAATGTGTGGAGCTAAAACTAGCATTTTCTGGTGAGAATGTCCAGCAGCTTTTAGAGGTCATCACATCTGAAATGAAGAAATTGAAGGAATGGTTTGATAGAAACAAATTATCATTGAACTTGAGCAAAACTAAAATTATGTTGTTTGGAAACTGTAGATTGGATACTCAGGTACAAGTTAAAATAAATGATGTGATTATTGAAAGAGTTTATGAAAATAAATTCCTAGGTGTAATAATAGACCATAAAATCTGTTGGAAACCTCACATAAAACATGTCCAATCTAAACTCTCACGAAGCATTTCAGTCATGAGTAAAGTAAAGCACATTCTGGATAGAAAATCACTCTACATTCTCTACTGTTCACTAGTTTTACCATATTTAAATTACTGTGCTGAAGTCTGGGGAAACAATTATAAGTCTACACTACAACCACTTTTTATACTCCAAAAAAGGGCCATAAGGATAGTTCACATTGCAGGTTATCGTGATCACACTAACATATTGTTTTTGGAGTCAAAGACATTGAAGTTAAATGATCTTGTGGAATTTAAAACGGCACAATTAATGTATAAAGCGAAAAGTCATGCACTTCCAAGAAACATTCAAGAATTGTTCTTTGATAGGGAGGGAGGTTATAATCTGAGGGGAGAACACAATTTAAAAGTGCTAAATGTACGCACTACCATGAGAAGACACTGCATCTCGATATGTGGAGTGAAACTGTGGAACAGTCTAAATGTGGTGCTAAAGAAATGTCCAAACATGAGACAATTACATTTACATTTTACATTTAGTCATTTAGCTGACGCTTTTATCCAAAGCGACTTACAAGTTCTGTACGACAAGCCATCAGAAAGGGCACAACTCTATCAGCTGAGCAACAACAGTGTTGAGTGCTACAGTGTAGGTTAGTTTATTAGGACAAGTGCATGACAGTACGGTTCTGTATCGTTAGTGGCTTAGCTTGGCTTCGCCTTCTGCACTATCTCGCGTACGTGCACGCGTACTGAATAAACCACAAATGTACCTCTAATACCAGTATTAGTCTGACCACACCCCTCATCAGCTTACCTTCATAAGCAGGTGTGTGGTCACCTGCTCTCCTTCTTCTCGCTTTCACCACAAGGAAGAGGTGCCTCGGTAGATCCCCACACTTGACACCATGATGGAAGAAATTGGATTAGGAACAGCTTGGGAAACAAGGATACGTTGACATCATATCTTTATTTTCTCTCTCACTATTTTCGAGAAAATACGGCGATATTGTCTTCGTACTGGAGTGTCTAGAAGATGATGATCATTCTACGAACCCTCCACCGGTTTTCGTATTGGGAGCACGCCGCTGCATGCTTCTCAACTGCAGTTCCTTGCTGTGTTTGTTGGGGTGAAACCTGTCAGGCCACAGCTGAACTGTCGGACATGCCGCTGTTGTGAGGAGCGGTGCGTTCCAGGTTGGGTGAGTAGTGTTTGCTGGCGGGCTCCACTTGTCTGTTAGTGCTATGGGGGCTACTAGACAAAGTTTATGGAAACCGGCCCCAGGCTAGGGTCCTTTGTTTAGCCGTCTAGGCGACAGAAGGCCTTGGTCTGGCGACCATTATAGTTTTAACTAGTGGGCCGCGACCATTGACACTGGTGATCCCTGTGTGTTCTGGACGAGTGGATTCTCTCTGTCACCGTGTTAAGACCCCATCTTTCATATCCAAATGAGAGTATTCCTTCACGAGGGGATATGTGCATGTAATGTGCGATAGCGGCAGATTCATGTTCAAAGTCAGCTATACAGGCCAGTTGGTACTGTGCTGATTCCGCCGGACGTGTTATTGTCACCGTTGTGAAGCGGTGTTGACGTCTTGTTTTCCCTTTTCTCTTAAAAAGTGAGGAGGGTTCAGAACGGCGGCCTGTCTGGGTGAGTGTTATGTCATTGTTTACATGTTCATAGCTTACGGTTAGCCGGTCGGTGGCCTGGCGCGGGGTAGCTTGGCTTCTCGCGCGCCGCCGGGAGCTCGCTCCTGATCGCGTGCGTCGTAGATCGGCGTCTCGCGAGCGGAAGCGATAGCACCCGAACGGCTGGAGCGGCCGTTAGCTTGATGCTATTCTGTTGAACGTGCTTTGATTTTTAACATGTTTTACACTTTTGACCACGACGTCATCCTTGACAGGGGATGTTCGTCAACCCTGCCCGAGCCTAGACGGGGATTGCGTCAACAAAGAGGACTGTAGCGACTGGTGGAGCGGCGACGCTGCCCGGATCGAACAACACGGGACGCTTGTGACTGCACTTCGCTGATCTGCGTTCCGGGCAGGTACGGGGTTGGCCAGACCCTCATAACACGTCTTCTGGTTTTACCTTGCTAAATGTATTGTGAATGACGGTGTTTTTTCCCAAAACGTGTGTTGTTGCAATGCATTTGAGATACGTTGCGGGTTGTGTGTGAGCTGTTTTTGTCACTGGCAGTAGCTTCTCCGTGCAGGTCGTGATGTATTGATCTGGTTGTTGTGTGAGAAACATCATGGTGTTTATGTGTACCGTGTACTCACTACTAAGGCAACTAACCTATGAAGCTATGCTTGGTGACGAGTGAGTAAAAGAATGTTCTTTCTCAGACTGTAATGACAATGGACAGTGAGTTCACACATTAACAGGTTTTCCTGTTTTAACTGGCCGTATTGAGGGTAAAATAGGAGGATTGTGTTTTTCCCCCCCCGGTTCCCTGGGGACTTTATCACCTCCTATCAGACATGTTGTGCATTAATTGTGTCTTTTGTGTGGTAGGGATACGATGTAACTCTCAGCTTGATTGCTGAGGTTGTGCTAAATCTGCTGGAGAAACTTATTTCCTAAAGGGAAATTGGTTTGGTTGCTGTCGTGTGCTTAGCAAGGCCTGTGGTCGATACTAATCAAGAATGATGTATTCTCTCATTGTGATGATGATGGGTTGTGTGTGTCATGTGACCTACAACTGGGTTGTACTGGCCACAGAAGCACATGTGTATGTTGGACCGGGGTTCTTAGAGCCCTCTCTATTCTGTGTTTTTCCTTAGTAAAAATCAGATAGCAGGTTAGCTCGTGTGCTGTGTGGAGCTGTGAAACGCTTCATGGAGCTGACTATGACTGTGTCATATTCTCTTTTTGTCGTTACGTCGTATCATGGGTGTGGGGTCGTAAAGGGGTGAACTGGTAACCTTTCCTCTCCCCGTTGTTCTGTCGGTCAGGGGCAGTGTTGTGCTAGTTACTGAAAAATAGTAACTCAGTTACTTTACTAGTTACTTCATTTCAAAGTAACTTCGTTACTGTACTAGTTACTTACACCCAAAAGTAATGAGTTACTGTGAAAAGTAACTATTTAGTTATTTAAAAAAAAATAAAAAAAATAAATTGCTCAAGTCCCATGCCCCATATACTCAAAATCGGTTGATCAACTTGACAGTTTCCATTCACATCACCGAACTCTGCTAAGCAATGTGGTCTAGAGCGTTTCATTATATATTCCCTCCCCGCTGTATGTATATTTCTCTCCCACCCACCCACCCCCTCCTAATGTACAGTCCCCTCCCCATCATATGTATATACTCTGTCAGGATCTAGGGGTAACAGTACTGTATATTTGAATACCGCTTATGTCACAAATGTATCAGTACTAAATACCTATATGTCCCTATGCCATAAATGTCATGTATGTTGTGTATGTCATAAATGTCTATATGAATTGAAAATGGGGGACCCTGATGGAAACAAGACAAACGTCTTTCTCAGGTCTGCATCCCCTTAACAATTGTATGTATTGAGCCGTACTGTATTGTACCCATTCTGCAATCTGTTAAATAAAGTTTTCATTCATTCATTCATTCATCCATTCATTAATTCATTCATAACCATCTTGCAGCGTTGTTATCAAAGCATTGCAACGTTAGAATAGTTAGGATATCAATTGTGCATGAAAGGACTATATTTATATTGTTTGATTAGTATTATGAGATTTCGTACAGTCAAAATCCGTTGATCTTGAGTTTCAGTGAACACATTGCACTCACCGTCACCAGTCTGCGGTGGTCGAGATGTAACGTTAGTCCAGTTGACTCCAGCAGCCCTTCAAACATGTTCTTTATCTCGTTTCCATGTTGTATATTAATTATCTCTCCAAGTAGTTGCTAAATGGTTTGTTAGTTCGTTATTATTACTGCGTTCTTATTATGTAGATTCATAGCGAGCGTCCTCTTGTTGTTTACTGTAGAGAGCGCCTATTTCTTTCAGAACGTCAGTGGCCAATCAGAAGTGCGAAACCAGAATGAGGCTACGGAAAGAAATAATAATAATAATAATACTTCGTTTTATATAGCGCCTTTCAGTCTACAGTAAACAAAACAAACGCAGGCGAAATAAGGACGCTCGCTATGAATCTACATAAAAAGAACGCAGTAACGAACTAACAAACCATTCAGTAACGTAAGTAGCGTTACTGAATTTCAAAAGTAATGCGTTAGAGTACTAGTTGCGGCAAAAAGTAACTTCGTTTCTGTAACGCGTTACTTTGTAACGCGTTAGTCCCAACACTGGTCAGGGGTACACCCCCTGTCCTTCAAGGTTCCCGTCACGTGGCGGTTCGGCACGTTACGGGGGGGGGGGGGGGGGGGGGGGGGGAGGGAGTTCCTGGTCCCACGGCCTGGTATATTGGGCGTGTGCACCGCAGGAATTCCCCCGCCATAGAGTACGTCACCGTGCGCGTCTCTGTTGGTAGGACTTCCGTGTGCTGTTCAGGTCCATGTGATGGATCTGTTTTCAGGGGGGGGTGGTCAGGGCTCCTCCTCACCAAGCGCCTACTCAGGCCTTCTGTGAGTTCGGACTCCTTCTTCCATGTGATCCATGTGAGGAAGCCTCCATCAGAGTACAGAGCCTTCCTCCTCAGATTGTCAAAGTGAGTGGACCCTCTAGAAGGGTCCTTTTCTATTGTATGTATATTCGATTCAATTCGTTTATTGAGTGTGTATGGGTTCGGTGCCTCTTCCCCGGAGGCCCTAAAACCAGTTTTTTACATGGCTCAAGGTGCAATATATTCTTTTCAATCTGTACAGCTCGCGTGGGAAGTCTCTCTGGGGATCCCCGTCTCTTTCCTATGGGAGGGTGGTGGGATGTAAAAATGTGAACATTTTTTACCCCGGCTGTGTAGACTGGGATACATACTGTTGATGCTTCCTTCTTTCTATTCCAGGAGTGTTGGAGTTAGGGAGTGTCACACCCCTCTTGTCGTTCCCCTGGGCGCCTTGGGGATTCAATGGCAGGTCTAAATAGCCTGTTCATTGATGGGGGTGTGTCCCGACGCACGTATAGTGCTAGCTCGCTGTAAACAGGCGATTGACTGGCACGCCTTAGTTGCTTGTGGTTGAAACAGCGTTTTTATAAAGCAACTGAGATGGGGGTTTTTCCTCTTCCGGCGACCACATCCCATGACCTGGGTGGGTTGTCGACGGATCCTCGTTCATGTCTGGGGGATGATGACGGGATGGATCTGAACATATGTAGTGGGGTCTCACGCCCTTGGGGTGGGCCACCAGGCGCGGTTCGTCCCGACGTCTGGGTGGCGCCTTCTTTTCATGTTAAGATCAACACGCATATCTGCCCTTTTCCTGGGGCATGTCGGCGTGGTTAGGGCACGGGACTGGTTCTGGTCACGCTGGTCCAGATCAGTTGAACCCGTTGTCCGCCGGGGATGCAGATCTGCTGTTCTGGTACCCTGAGGGACTTGGGCTTTTTTCAGGGGGAAAAATGCCAGGTCGGTCTGGGTGTCACAGGGTTAAGCGCTATGGAGACCCTGGTTGGGTATGTTTTTACTCAGCACTGTCGTCATGGCTTACAGCCATGCCATTCTGTACGCGCTCGATCTCGTCGGATCTCGGCCGCTACACAGGTTGGTCCTGGTTAGTACTTGGTTGGGAGACCGCCGGGGAATACCAGGTACGGTGTGCTTAGGGGCTGGTTCTCCATTGTTTTTCGCTCCTCTCTCACGCATGGCGAAGAGGGGCCTGTGGGGGTGGTTTTTTGACCTCCTCTGGTGACCCTGTGCTTCCCGTACCGCCAGGCCCGGTCCGAAGTGATGTTTGCGACCCGTAGGCCTGGGTTAACCCTTTTTGGAAACTGAAACACTTGTACTGCGGTATAGCCGGTGTATACCCGCAGGTGTGTTTTGGAGTTTTTTCTTGAGGGGTTATAGGAACAACCACCGCATTGGGTAACACCGAGGTGGTTGATTCCCTGGTGTGTTGGAGCAGTGTCAACTCCCGGGTTCACCGGTTGAGGGTGCCCCTGCACGTTCATGACGTCTGCCAATCGTGTCAGCCTTCTCTGCCTCGACCCCTCTGGGTGGGGGTTGTTAAATGGAGGCTTGGTCATGCAACACCGCCAGCTTACGCTCCTTCCGCCGGGGCGGCTGTGTTCAGCTGTCCCCTCTGGCGCCTGTCTCGTCCGCAGTCTCCAGGCTAGGGTTAACAGCCTGTTGCCTGGTTTTTCCCCGGTGCGCTGCCTGCTTCCGTTGGTTAACCTTTTTTGTGTGCTTACGGCCATGCTGACTGCCTATTCTGCAGGGTCAGTGTGCCAGGCGGTGTACTATTGGGGGGACGGGGCCCGCTCGGCTTACTGGCCTGGTTGGTTCCGCCTGGGAATACCAGGTGCAGTAACTGAGGGGCCTTTGTCCGAATACGCTGGCGATGTGGGGGGCGGGGCACTACGTGCCCACCTGGTGGGGTCTTGATGCTGGCATCATGGACTTCTCCGGGCCCCCATTCCAGGGAGTCCAGTCCTTTTGGTGGGTCTGGGTCTTCCTTCGTGCTCCGCTGCTACGGCCTTGCCACGGGGTTGGGTTTGCCCTTGACCCCGTGATTCTGGGGGCAGTAACGAGGTTGTTCCTCCGTTCGTTCCCGGGTGGCATGCGGGTTGTGCGTGTGTGTAGTCGTGGGTCAAGCCACGGTCTGCTCACCCTGTGCGTTGAGTTGCTTGAGTGCCTCTTCGCACGGTCGGGTCCGTCGCCCTCCCGTGACGTCCCTAATAGGGGGGCTACCCTCCATTAGGGGGGGTCGGGGGGGCTCGGCCCTCCCTGTTCTGATGGTTTTGGGGGGCTGTCAGCGGGGTGTATTTGTCAGCCAAGTGGCTCCGCTTGGCCTCCCTTGTGCAGAAGGCGAAGCCAAGCTAAGCCACTAACGATACAGAACGTTAGGTTATGACTATAACCAAGTTCTGTTAGTTAGGGGCGATGCTTGGCTTCGGACGGCCGCTGCAGCCCTTGACCTCACCTTGTGGTGAAAGCTTGGGAAGGAGGAGAGCAGGTGACCACACACCTGCTTATGAAGGTAAGCTGATGAGGGGTGTGGTCAGACTAATACTGGTATTAGAGGTACATTTGTGGTTTATTCAGTACGCGTGCACGTACGCGAGATAGTGCAGAAGGCGAAGCCAAGCATCGCCCCTAACTAACAGAACTTGGTTATAGTCATAACCTAACGTTAGTTAGGGTTAGATATTTTTTTTTTTTTTTTTTTATTCAGATAATGGTTGAAGAAGTGCGTCTTTAGTCGACGGCGAAAGATTGGACGTGATTCGGCTGTCCTAACTGGGGTGGGTAGTTCATTCCACCATTGTGGGGCAAGGACTGAGAATAGGCGACTTCTCTTTGATGACCCTCCCGGAGCTCTGATAGGAGTAGGTCTGAGGCGGCCAGAAGATGCAGAGCGTAGGGGTCTTGAGGGTGTGTAGTTAGAGACCATTGACCGGGGGTAGGCGGGAGCGGTTCCCTTTGCCGCACGGTATGCTAGGTCGAGGGCCTTGAAGCGGATTCGTGCAGCAATGGGGAGCCAGTGCAGGTCCCTAAGAAGTGGGGTGACATGGGCCGACTTCGGTAGGTTTGAGATCAGGCGGGCCGCTGCGTTCTGAATTCAATTCAGTTCAATTCAGTTCAATTCAAACTGATGTATAAGGAAATGATGTTCACAAGGTACAGGGATGAGGAAGGGACTTGATATTCACGGGTGTTTACATTTTTATTTTATTTCTTTCATGTTTTACATATATAATTTTTGTTTTTTTGTTTTGCATATATATATATATTTTTTTCTTTTTTATGTTTTAAAATAGTACACTCATTTGAGTAGTGGAAAAGGGGTAGGATTAAATAAGTGTATACTTCTTCCTACTCCTTTTCGAACATGTAGATTGAGTTGTGTTTTGCTTTTGTTATTGTTTGTTTGTATTCATTGCATGTTCGAAATAAAGATTTCAAATCAAATAAAAAAAATCAACAAAAGGCTCCATTAAAAAAAAAGCACATAATCAATGAGGTTGAAAATGTCACCCTGTCTCAATTAATTCATCACCCTGACCCACCGTCATTTTGGCATCACAAAGCGACAATGTCACTGGATACATAAACAACAACAATAACAACATCAACAATACTACTAATAATAACAATAATAATAATAATAATAATAATAATAATAATAATAATAATAATAATAATAATAATAATAATAATAATAATAATAATAATAATAATAATAATAATAATAATAATAATAATAATAATAATAATAATAATAATAATAATAATAATAATAATAATAATTGTTCTGTCAACATATAGTTTATAAATGGTATAATAAATGGTTCAAACTGTCAAAATAAACTAG
>NC_140174.1:43173492-43208492 GCF_963971535.1 Notolepis coatsorum
TGCCGCGGAGGAGGTGGCTACAACATCAACACACAGTGACTACATGCGTGGGTAAATCGCGATTTTTTTATTTGTTTGTCATGACAAACAAATGACATAATCCAACATATGTGTAAAGGCACAACATATTCCAGTTAACGGTATATTTTTTTAATGATTTGTTACGGCGTAGTCGTTCTATATGAATTGAAAATGGGGGACCCTGATGTAAACAAGACAAACGTCTTTCTCAGGTCTGCATCCCCTTAACAATTGTGTGTATTGAGCCGTACTGTATTGTACCCATTCTGCAATCTGTTAAATAAAGTTTTCATTCATCAGTCAATACTTCCATGCGTATAAATTGAGGAAGCGAGCCAGTCTGCGGCCGCTCTCTGCCGCGCGCGGCAGCGGCAGAGCGGTGGATAGGGGGGCGGGTCACGTGGGGGTCGCGGCCAATCAGAGGAACCCGGAAACCGAATTCCGTTGCGGAAGCGATACACGCGCCCCTGCCAGACACAAAGTGGCAAAAGAAAACGTGTAAAATTGCATAATATTTCAGTTTACCATCATTCTAAGACAGGGTAGCTGAAGTAACAAGGGTCTATGGTTCTTATATAAAGAACCAGATCGTCCTACTCTGCGTTGTGTGTTGTCCGTTACTAATTCCCTTGTACTTAAAAAGACCAGGCATGGCCTTGTAATGACGGCGGAGCAGGAGAGTGAAATCAAGACGATGAGAGTTTGCTAGTGTAGAAAATCCAGCTTTATTAAAAAGTGAATAGTGAAATAACAAAAGGCTTGAATTCAAAACGTGCAATGAAACACAGATCATGAGACTATGCCCTCAGATCGTGTTTCAGACTAATAAAAAGGAAGTTACTAAAAGAATGGTCAATGTAGGCCTCGGTGGTCTGGCGACCACAAAGGGATCTGGTCTCTCGTCTGCTCCTTTATTCCTGCTGCCGCTCCTTCTGTGGGTCTCTGTGGGGCTCAAGAAAGCGTGTGTGTGTGTTTCGTTCCGTCTTGTTCTGCGCTCTCTCACTAGACCGCTAGCTTTAAAGCTTTAACTCCTCCCCCTCTGACCATGCAGGCGGGGAGGACTTTTTTAGAAGAGAGAGCGGTTGATTGGTTGAAACCCTAAAGCGGCCATTTTGAGCAGGCCTGTCGTCCCCTCTGACCCTAGAAGGGGCCGGCTTTAATGTCTCTAAAAAGATATTATAGTTTAACGTTTAATACCCCAGTATCTATTTTTATAGTTTAATAATGTAAGATTTTAGCAAAGACTATACTTGATCGTGAATGTTGTCGTTTTCTGATTGAAATTTGGAACCCTATAACTACGTTTTTAGCCTTTTTTCTAGTTCTGTGAAAGGAACAAAGAAGTCTATATTTCTTAGTTAAATATAGAAGCTTCAACTGTTTAGCTCTTGCCTAGTTTTCCAGATCCAATGTGTCTTAATTTGAACTATATTTCTAGCTTAATTATACTGTGCAGAGGTGAAATAAGAGTCTAGTTTGGTCTCTCTTTGCTTAACTAATACCCTATGTTAGAAACTAACTTTCCTTAGAGGATAAATAAGGAGACAAGCCAAATGGTGACCTCCTGTTGTATTTTAATCATTATCCCTTATAAGCTAGTTGTCAGTATTTATGGATATTCTAAAGCTTGGTTCAGACAACGTTTTATGGCAACTTTGGTGCTCACTTTGGGTATGAACAATGCATGTTTCATATCATTACATCCAGCCTCATTAGCACAACATAACTGTAATACTTGTAGTTTAATTTGGAGTTTCTTTAATGACTATAAACGTACTTTAATTACTTGAATAGTGAAGCTTAACTCCTCAAACATGTGGTCTCTTCTACAGAGCCCACAGAATGTCTGCAGCCTAGGGCTTTGTTCCTGTTTGCTTTATGACACTTGTATGTAAATTCGTTCAGGCAGATGGTATCAATGGGCTCTTGGTGAAACCAACTGTCTTCAGCTGTTACCCTATTGTAAATAGTGTCTTCATCGGCTGTGTAAATATCACCGGCCTTTGAACTGGGGAGTTGGCCTACTTCCCCCAGGGGAAGTAGGTTTAAATGCTAATCCCTTTCTCGCCCAGGGCCACTCTTAACAGCCAACCCCCCTAGTATTTGTAATGTTGTTCAGACTACTTATGAGACTAGACTACGTGTGGGTGTACTGATCATACCCTTGAACAATCTCCCAGTAGCTGTTGACCTGTGGGACTCAAGATTTCACCAACATACCCATATTTCCATAATGGTTGGACAGTTTGGACAGAGAAATCCACCACAGTCCCCCGTCGTGGGCTTATATGCCCACGTATACCTGCTATTGACTTCTCAATCAAACTGGTCGTACACTATACAGATACCATAACCTTTTAACCTTAGCAAAATCACATTAAAAAACCAAAAAATTTAAAGAATCTTTAAAACACAGTTCATTTCCATTAGTACTAAACCCATTCAACACCCTTGTTATTTCACATTCCGACACAGTTTATCAGTTATTAGAAGTTGACATCCAGTCTAGGTCCGTTTCTTTATATAAAAAGAACATCGTACCATTTATCAGCTTTTTTGTTTATTTCCTTATACTTATGTGTATTTTAACCAAACATGTCTATATTGTGTGTCTGACTCTGAAAGAAAAGATTATTGCACCGCACAAAAAGATCTAAACATTTCTAAGAAAGGAGAGATCTCAAAATCAAAAATCAAAAAATATATACATGCTCTCTCCATGGATCACTGAGACCTCCAATTAGCATTAGCTTTCATCCTGCAAGTTATCCCTTATCAACCTCCTGCGGTTTCTTGACAACTCTTTGTGGTCGAGGACATCCTTCTGCTTTGTGCTATTCACGGTCTCCTTCCGGTTGTGTGCAGTCTTGATACTGCTCCAGTCTTCACAGAAGGAAAACATTTTTCCCTCTGTCCTGTTATTGTTATATAAGTTTGTTATGTACAACAGACAATTTGATTGGAAGATCACATTTCCTTGCCAGATTCACCTCTACTGTGCTGCATTGATAATACATTTGTTTTCTAAATTAGTTATCTATATTTTCCATGGCTTTTTATCGTTAATATTCAAAAATGTCACATGTCTCTCATTACTTTGTGCTGTACTCTATTTACTAGACCACTTGTCTCAAGTTCAACACAATACCCCACCACCCTATGACTGTGGAATATCATTTTCACAATCATACCTTCATTCCTGGACAGCTCCCTCGGGGCCCGGACAGCCAGTACTGACGAGACCCCTCCTCCAGCAGTCCCTACACGTGTGGCAACAAGTCACAGTTGCCTTAAACACACATTTTTTCACACACTCTGCCAGCCTCTAACAAGCCGCCAGAGTCCCCCATAAGCCAATTATCAATTGCACATGTCCACACCCTACACAAAGGCTATTTGGCCAATGGCGACCAAAACCTACTGAGCTTATCAATGTACAGAGAATCATGTTTTCCAACACTCCCCACAAATCGCGACACAACCCCCAGATCCTAGATCTGGATTCTTAATGAGCGGAGAACAAAACCATGAACCAGCTCCAGTCCATTCACATTGTTCTCAGTCCACTATATAGACATATATTACCAGTCCCGCTGTGTCGTCACCATCCTCCGTTCCTAAGAAAAAAATAGAGACAAGAAACGAAAACAAAGAAAAACATGCCAAAACAAAATAAAACAATAACCAAAAATTGTTCTTCAACCACGCCGTAAGAAACAAAATCAACCTATTATCTAGGGGCATAACCACCCCCGTATATACTAAGAAAGAGAAAGAAAAAATCAAAAGAATAAACAAAATGATAACTTCCGGCCTAAGGCAGGAATTGCTTGTAAAACACTAGGAAATAAAAATAAAAATAAATAAACGCCTATATCTATTATTCATGATTGTTGATGTTCGTCTATCAATATTTTCTTCTTAATCTCTTAATCATGCAGTCCACCCTTTGACCAAACTGATTATTGATCAAGCATGGATAATTACTACTGATCACTAGCTGACGCAGTGTCACATCATTTCTCTGTCTAATATTAAATGTCTACTATTAACTGTTTAACCACCAGTTTTGGCTAGTACGATTAGCTCATGCACCTGTCAGCTACTCCATCATTCCACGTTAGTCGCACATCCATTTTAGTAACTTACACACATAACCTAATCACCTAACCCCTCTATATATTTTCTTTTCTATTTTTTATTCTAGTCATTAGTATATATTTTTTATTCAATTCATTTTTATTTTTAATATCTATCCATATTCTTTATTCAGCCGACGCCCTCATGACCTTTGATAATGACCTATCAGTCTACATGTCCAGCAAACCTGTCTTTGTTCCCTCGGTTGTGGGGCCCTGTGGGCCCCCCGCCTGTAATCGGATGGCCCTGGGTTCATCGGGCCCAGAGTCTGTCCTTGCTCTCTGCCATTATCTCCATGGCTCTTTCCTCCGACAGTCCCTCTTTGGTCTCGCCCCCCTTGAGCCTGGTCTGGGGAGAAAACCACATACCTGTTCCTTTCTGCCACCGTCCTTTGAGCCTGCTGTTGGGAGGGGCCTGGAAACCTGCGGCTTTCATCACCCTGCTGTGGCCCAGTTCCCTGTCCGGGCAACGGAGCACAGGGCAATCCTCGATCACAGCGGCCTAATTCCGACGCCTGAAGCATGACATCACACACTGTACCACTCAGCAGTACATTCTTTCTCGCCAGTTCTTGCTCCAGTCTCTGCGTCTCGTGTGCGGCTTGACCAATCTCCCGCTGTGTCTTCATCAGGTCTCGATGAACTGCCTCATGTCGTTTGAACGCTTCTACAAACAATCTCTGTTGTAGCTGTTGTCTGTAGGCCGGCGCCTCTTCCCCCATCTCAGCGCTGGCGGTCTGACATCCCATCGCTGGGCCCCGCCTCTCCTCTTGGCTCTGGTGCTGAGGGGGTCCTGGACAGGGGGAGCTTGCGGGCTGTGGACACTGTTTTTGATACCGACCCTGGTTTCGCCCGTAGCCGGCCTTACCTCTGTGCACCCATCGAGAGCCTCCTCTTCTGTGTTGAAAGTCCTGATCACAGTCCCTCGATATATTTCCCTTATTTCCAGCACTCTATTGACCCTGGCTGAGGTCTGGATCCATTCGCTCCACCTCTTCTGTTTCCACCTCGTCCTGGTGACTGCCAGGGTGGTCTCCTCGGCACTTGTTGCAGTTTTTGCGCCGGGCCCCTCTGTGTTGGAGGCAAAGTTAACATTCCACGTCCTTCTGACCCGTTCGTCACATGGGGGGAATCAGTCATATTCAAATCAATCAGGTTAATGTCACTACTCAATGCGGTCAATGAAATGTCTGCAGAAGTTATCGGCATTTCCCCACCATTGGCCTGACTACTGTTGGCCATTTTTATATTGCTTCTATTTATTATACTATGGGTTAATGAAATAGACTAATTGTCAACTCTCGTTTTTGTTATCTTATTTTTTTTCTTCTAATTGCTCCTATCAAAGTTGGTGAATCTGCTCTATATTAACCATTCACCCTCGCTCTCATCCACTCAAATTTTACCGTTTGGAAAGGCAAGTTTCTCTGTATTTCAAACTATTTTTACAAACTTGAGTTAAAATTCACTCACACTCTGATTCTATTGGTGCAGACAGGAATCGATAAGACGCTTATTATTACTATACCCAGACTTTAACAGTCCATTGTTCCCCAGTTGGAGTTTGGAATCGTCTGCACTGCTTCTGTCCGCCCTCGAGCAGCTGTGGAGAAAGAAAGGAAAAACATACACTTCATTCGCAGTGGTATTTGCTTCACAATCCATCATTATCTTTAAGCATGGAAATGTTGCGCATCGTCTATACTAATATCACTTTAGAGAGCGTTAGTGCAATTTTCTTTTGAATTATAACGACACGGCCTTAGCTGTGCTCTGTCTGTTGTCCTCATCGGAAAACTGGATCTTCCAATCCCTTTGTCGTGTAACTGCTTCACATGACTCTGAGGAACACTATTTCGCATCAACCTCTTCCGTCTGTTGAACAATCAGAATTAGTTTTTCACAGCCTATCATTTCTAAACACTTGTGCTGGATATGGTAATTTAGTTGATTAAAATGTCTTCTTCCACTTAATGAATTTGTAATTCCTTTCTCATAAAATATTCTAAATATTATTGCCCTTCAAATGACTATGTGTATATGTAATTATAACATTTCCTTCTATGTGTAGCTGTATTTATTTCTATCTGCGGAAGTCTAAAATGTATTCCTATCATACATCGCTTTTTACACTATGTGTGGCTGTATTTATTTCTATCCGAGAAAGTCTAAAATGTATTCCTATCATACATCGCTTTTTACACCACATTATTCACATAATTTATTCATAATTAATACACATTCCCCCGTTAACACCTAATTCCAGGTGTTAAATCTATGCTCCCATCTCACGAGAAAAATAATTCATTTTCAGTGACTCATAACACCGAATTCCCGTGGCTTGGCACAGCGTCCCACAACCTGCTCATTAAACTACAGGTGCAGTCGCCATCCCCATTGAAATCCCTGCAGACCAATGATACCCCACCGGTCTGCCATTCGCAGCCCAAGCCATCCCCTCCCAGTTTGCAACCTGAAAAGCGAAACCCCGGGCTCCCCACAAGGATATTCAAAATTCACACAACTCTTAACCACCGCTGCACTTACACAGCACCTCAGATTCAAATTAACAACAGCAAACACCTTCACCTAAATATCCACACATAATATGACACAAAGCCTAAACCCGTACCCCAATGCACCCCTCGACCCCCTGCGACCACAGTGGGGGAGTTGGGAGCTGGTACCCCCGTTGAAATGAAAAAAATATTACGCCTTGCTCGCCTACCAACATCGTAACCGCAGGTGCAACCGAGCAGAGCGACCCCTCATACGCAGGTCCATCTGTGCAGAGAGTCCCAAACATACTCTCAAAGCACACCTTGACTTACGGCTACACCATCATGAACGCCACACACAAGACACTGACACGGAGTCCCTATCACACCAGCCAGAGTTCGTCCAAACGCAAAGGAAGAAGTACGAGCGCCATGCCGACCAAAGCGTAGCGCCACTGGTTCAACACGACCGGCCGCCACCCAGAGACCACATCATACGGTCCATATGCAGCCCTGTCAACCTGAACCCGCGTTGCCCCGGGTCAGCAGCGCCTCACTCCTCCGTTAAGTCAAGGGACCGGAAGGTGGCTGGAGACCCTGAGTGAGCCATAGAGTATGGCCCCACCGCCCGCTGCCACGACATAATTTCCCTGACGCTGGCCATCACCACTATCATCGCATCCGTCCACGACCCCATCACCATCCTGTGGGTGTTAACCAGCACTAGAAACCTACAGAAAATAACAATAACCAAACAAACCAGTCCACCCTTCACCCCTAAGCCAAACAGGAGAGAAAGAGAGGGCGCAGAGAGCTAACACCTAACCCAGTCTAACTCCGCTGCACATCTAACCTGCATGAGTCACTAGGCCCACCGAACGAGCTTAACAATATAACACTGCAACCGAATATCAACCAGAAAGTTTAACCCAGAGCTCAACGCCAACCCCGTAACAAGGGAGAAAAAGAGAGAGAAGAGAGAGAGAGGGAGAGAGAGGGAGAGAGACAGTATGTGGTGAGAGAGATAGAGGGAGGGAAGTGGTGAGAGAGGGAGGGAGAGGGTGAGAGAGAGGGAGGTAGAGAGAGAGAGAGAGGGGGGGGAGAGGGGGAGGGGGAGGAGGGAGGGAGAGGGGGAGGAGGGCGAGGGAAGGAGGGGGGGGAGAGAGAGAGGGGAAGAGGGGGGGGAGAGAAAGAGGGGAAGAGGGGAGGGGGGGGGGAGAGGGGGAAGGGAGGGAGGAGGGGGGGGAGAGAGAGGGGAAAAGGAAGGGAGGGTAGGAGAGGAGAGAGTGGAGAAAGGGGGGGTAGAAGAGGCAGGAGGGAAGGGGAAAAGGAGAGAGGACGGAAAGAGAGATATTATGTCCATATATTACCTTATTGGCCGAAACTACCATAAATGCAATATAGTTTATGCAGTATAAGCGGCTAGACCTCTTATCAAATGATCCCACACTCAAAGAATGTAACCTTACACCAGGACGGGAGCCTAAGACATGGCTCTTCCGCCCCCTAGTGGACTTCAAACCACACACCATCCCCACTGATCACAGCTCCCTCACACATTACACCAACCACCTAGTGCGCACGCGCGTGTCCCCCTTACGCCCACCAAATGCCCTAACCATAATTACAGTGTCCCCAACATCATTAAAAGTACACCCTTACACTGTAACCCACACACGACGCATCAGCATTAATGCGCGCAGTTAGGCAGCCTTTAGCCACCGCGAGCTACGACGCAGCGAACACATGACGCATCAACATTAATGCGCGCAGTTAGGCCGCCTTCAGCCACCGCGAGCTACGACGCAGCTGTTTACCACCGCACGCCACGACTCCGCGGTCCTCAGCATTGAACTGCCCCATTGAGAGAGAGAGGGAGGGGGAGGGGGGGAGGGGAAGGAAGCCGGGACCCCACATCCCACTACCAGATTAAACTACTACCAAACTACTACAGCATACCAATCTAATTCCACTAACAACTAATCTTTAAGAGAAAAAAACCTCCTGTCTGTAGAAACACATGAAAACAAAAGCCGTTCTGAATGGAAACCTAAACCTGGCCTCTGCCGCCCTCTACTGCAACAAACACCACCCAGAAAAATAAATCCCTCTAAATGGACGCCCCTCGCCCCTACCAAGATGGCCGTGCTTCCTGTTTACATGCCAAGCCGTATTAGTAGCACATCGCGATATATCCCGAGAGTCCCATCATGCTACGTCGTTAGCACAGGTAGCTTAGCATATTAGCTTCGTTAGCCATTCGTGTGATAGCCAGCGTGGCTAGCTAGCATTAGCTTAGCTTCAATCATGACCCCGCAATATACGTCCCCAAACGGCATATTGTCCCGCTTTGCCGCGCGGGCCGACACACCGCAATGTTATCACAATACAGCTCCACCCCACAACAGAACTCTAATCCCCTCAAACGCCAGTGTACAGATTTAATCAAAACAAAAACATTACAACATACATTGGCCATTCCAAATGCTAGCTTGACCCCGCCGCCATTGCTTTAGCTGAGCCTAGAACGACTTCCGGGTCAAACTCTCCGCCTCAATCGATTCCTTATTTCATTAAAAAACGACCTTAAACCCACCGAATTCAAAAATTCTAACGCACATTACACACCCCAGTGACCCCAACACACTCTCGATCCACACTATATACTCGATACCACGACGCCCCGTCCACAATCAACCTCGGTCGCCTCCGTGGCTAACACAGCAGCTAATGACTGCCACGTCTCGATAGCCTCAGATAAACGGCGTCTTTCATTACATTTCCCTGCGGTCGTTAGTCACTAGAATTTCATAATAATACAACAATAATCTACTCATATATGGCATCCATTCCTAACCACTAATAGACATGCTTCAAACATACATAATCAGCAATACACATTACCTCAATCATACACTTCCATTCATTCACAATCATTCAGTATTGAACAGACCCAGTATTACGGTAGCCGCAAGCCATGACGTTAGCGGCCTACAATATTGAATACCTCCTAGTAGCATATTAGCACGCAGCTAGGTAGCCGCTAAGCCACGACGACAGCGGCCTACAATATTGAATACCTCCTAATAGCCTATAGCACGCAGCTAGGTAGCCGCTTAGCCACGACGACAGCGACCCACAATATTGAATACCCTTTAAGTCCAACATAAGCGCTTATTTTTATAGCTCAAAAATATAAACACTTTTCATACATGTATTGCTAGCACGACTTCTGGTTCAAAGTGTTCGTTGTTCGCCGTTTTCGAAAGGCTATCTTGAGCTCTTAGCTAGTCGATAGCTCGGGCCTTAGCCTAACTGTTATCCTAGCTCTAACACTAGTATTAACATGCATTGTTACTATTTTTAATAGTTTCACCGCGCTCATTTTCACCGCGCTTAAGAGCATTAGTACACTATACATGCACTGAACGTTTACTTTACAAACAGCATATTGAAACGAATTGTTGCTAAGTACTTTTGTTCACCCTTTTGTCACGATGAACGTGTACCGAAATATGCCCCGAAGTCAAACACGTTCTAAATGGGATTTCCGCCGGCTATTGTTTTTTGCAATCAACCAATCTCACTGGTTAACAAACAACGTCAGCCTCATCCTAATCCATTTAACCCACCCTTAATCACGGATTGATCTATATTTAGTTCGGCTGATATACCCCAGAGAAATCCCCTCCCCCCGTTTATTTGAAACGGTGACCGGCTAGTCTGGTACAATATTTTCAAAAACCTACGTGTAGCTTCGGTAGACCCCTCTTTGCATATTTCCCCACGTTAAATACCTCGCAACCCGTAATGCACAATAATCATATTGACGCCCTCTTCACACACATCTGATTCCGTGACCTGAGCAGTGTTGGACTAGAGTAATAACGACGCATCGTCTTGCCGATGGTACAGATCCCCGCTCGCCGTCGTTTGAGAGACGACCACAAGCAGAGATCCTGCTTCACCAAGTAAACGTAGACTCATAATTCATCCACTGTTCAGACACGAAAAAAATACCTCAACTCATCATGCACTTTCCCGGAAAAAACTACTTGGGTTTTCTATGTCTACTAACCAGGATGCATCCCACCGGGCCTTTCTTAACACCAAACTACTGAGGCCACGATCAGAGACCATTTCGTCCAGTGCAGCCCGGCACTTCAATTCGCGAGAAGCGTACTAAAAACATACCCGCTGGACGATTGAACCAATCAATACAATATACTGCGCGCTACGCACCCCAACGGCCCATTATCTCCCTCCCCGAGAGACACTCATGAGGTAACCATACATCTCAACCCCCGTTCGACCTGAACGCCCGTATTTTCATCCATCACGGCCCCGTATTCACTCACCTGATCTCTTTGTAGATTCGCAGGGGACTGTCGTGATGAATCTCCCAGGCGCCGATTAGCCGAGAGTCAGAAAAAAAAATCTTGGCGCATCAGGACAAGGGACACAGCACCAATTTGAAGTAACAAGGGTCTATGGTTCTTATATAAAAAACCAGATCGTCCTACTCTGCGTTGTGTGTTGTCCGTTACTAATTCTCTTGTACTTAAAAAGACCAGGCATGGCCTTGTAATGACGGCGGAGCAGGAGAGTGAAATCAAGACGATGAGAGTTTGCTAGTGTAGAAAATCCAGCTTTATTAAAAAGTGAATAGTGAAATAACAAAAGGCTTGAATTCAAAACATGCAATGAAACACAGATCATGAGACTATACCCTCAGATCGTGTTTCAGACTAATAAAAAGGAAGTTACTAAAAGAATGGTCAATGTAGGCCTCGGTGGTCTGGCGACCACAAAGGGATCTGGTCTCTCGTCTGCTCCTTTGTTCCTGCTGCCGCTCCTTCTGTGGGTCTCTGTGGGGCTCAAGAAAGCGTGTGTGTGTGTTTCGTTCCGTCTTGTTCTGCCCTCTCTCACTAGACCGCTAGCTTTAAAGCTTTAACTCCTCCCCCTCTGACCATGCAGGCGGGGAGGACTTTTTTAGAAGAGAGAGCGGTTGATTGGTTGAAACCCTAAAGCGGCCATTTTGAGCAGGCCTGTCGTCCCCTCTGACCCTAGAAGGGGCCGGCTTTAATGTCTCTAAAAAGATATTATAGTTTAACGTTTAATACCCCAGTATCTATTTTTATAGTTTAATAATGTAAGATTTTAGCAAAGACTATCGTGAATGTTGTCGTTTTCTGATTGAAATTTGGAACCCTATAACTACGTTTTTAGCCTTTTTTCTAGTTCTGTGAAAGGAACAAAGAAGTCTATATTTCTTAGTTAAATATAGAAGCTTCAAATGTTTAGCTCTTGCCTAGTTTTCCAGATCCAATGTGTCTTAATTTGAACTATATTTCTAGCTTAATTATACTGTGCAGAGGTGAAATAAGAGTCTAGTTTGGTCTCTCTTTGCTTAACTAATACTGTAACTGAGGGGTACAATTCCCTGACTGTATTGATAAGTATGGTATCATTAAACCACTACCGTCTTATGTACATTCCTACTGGCCATACAGTACACAGGTATCTAATGATGAACACTTCCCCACAATGACTCGGTTCCACACAAAGCTGTATTTAAGTATTTATTAGCAGCAAAAGGTACATAATATACTTTACTTTACTTCATTTTGGATGCGCTTATAAGGCAAAGGAATGTGCGTAGGCAAATCAATAACGAATGTCCATTCTCATATTACGCAGGAGATAATCATACAACCTGAATCTTAGGGAATTATATCTATGGTACACTAGTAATATAGCGGGAGATACTGGTAGGGTCCCCCCGGTTGTAAGCCAGCAAGGGTAGAGGATCTGTCGGTAGTAGAGTCTGGGTCAACGATGATAAGGAGACTCCGAGTACAGGAGACGGTGCAATACGATCTTGATCCACAGACGAATACAGCTGTTCTCCGTAGCATGTAGCTCCACATGGAAGAAAGCTAGCCGGCCTCAGACTTCTGAGAGGCAGGCTCGACGTGGCTCCTCACAGGTTAAATCCCACACACTTGTGGGTGTCGGCGATTCTCCGCTCCATTAATTACAGGACCAAAAGCAAATATAATCCAGCCGAAAAGGGCTATGCACTCGTCGGTAGGTTATCCAGTGTACATAATCCACACGGTCCTCGTCTAGGGCCCCTCGGGTGAAAGCGCCATGGTAAGCAGCCCAGCCTGGATAAGCACTCTAGCTGATACGAGGAAACGTTGGTGATGCTGGTCACTGTAGAACTTTAGCCGCACGATACACTATACACAAATAGACTATTACTGACTTAATAGAATAGGTCGAACTCGACGGTACAGCGTTAAACTCTGACACTTCAGTTATTAATTCGCACGCGGTCTCAATGCTCTATTTGGGGCCAAACAGGCCATACTTCACCGCACGTCGTATCGTGGGTGAGGCTTCAACTTTAGTTACTAAGTGCTTCTGTATTCACCTGCGCCGTATTTATACGTCTAGATGAATAAACTAGTACCAGCTTTATTCCTGTCTCATATCCTTGCGCAATACCGTTCATGTCCAGGCATGTCCCCGGCGGTGACTTTGAACCCGACATTGAAGGTATGGCCATGGCGCCTGTGGACCGCTGTCCAATAGGAGAATGAAATATTATGGTCTGTACTAGGCTAAAGGGATATTCCGTGTATATGTACAAGGAATATACAAGGGATATCAAACGATATACAAATATTATGCAATATATATCAATCAATAAATATATATATTCGGTTTAATCTGATCCTTTGTAACAGCCGCCTCCTAATTAGTCCCACCTAATTAGCTAAGCAGAGACAGATTAACCGCACTGTCCACTACTCAATGTCTGTTGTGAGGGTAGGGCAGTTCACAAAGTCATGGGGTCATGGTCGTCATCAATAGTATCGGGGAGCCTTGGCAACTCTATTAGCCTCGCCACGGGTCGGGTGTAGATCCGCCCTTGGACGAGCACTTCGGCCGCTCTGACCTTTCCGTCGGCACCGGTGATCACTTTGCTTACGCGGCCAGCCGGCCACATAGCTCGGGGTAGTGACTGGTCGATAATCATGACGACTGTTCCTTCTGTCAAATTGTCTCTCTCTTTCACCCATTTCTGGCGGGTCTGTAGAGACGGTAGATAGTGGAGTAGGAAGCTGTTCCAAAACTTGTCAGCCAATACTTGACTGTACCTCCACATTCTTCGGCCGTTCGCTTCTTCAGGCCTGTACACTGTCTGTGGTAGCGCGGGGTCCAGCCGCCCCATCAAGAGGGTGTTGGGGGTGACTGGGTCGACATCTGCTACATCACTTGAGACGTAACCGAGGGGCTTTGAGTTCAATACTCCCTCGATCTCCGTGAGGACTGTCATTAAGACTTCTTCCGCCACGGTCTGGGCCCCAAGCACGGCGTACAGGGCTGTCTTTATTGAACGTACTTCTCGTTCCCAAGTTCCACCAAAGTGAGGTGCATTCGGGGAATTAAACTGGAAATCAATCTGGTATGGAGCGAGGTGGGTCTTAAGTTCTGGGCCCATAGCTTGGAAGCTCTCTCTCAGCTCTCTTTCTCCGCCTTTGAAGTTTGTCCCGTGATCAGACAATAATATAGACGGTTTGCCTTTCCGCGATGTGAATCTTCGGAAGGCCATAAGGAATGAGTCTGTGCTCATGGTTGGAAGGAGTTCTATGTGCATCGCTCGGGTGGTCATGCATTTGAATACAATACCCCACCGCTTCTCGGTCCCTCTTCCTTTCTTTACATACAGCGGGCCGAAACAGTCCATACCGGTGGAGTGAAAAGGCTTGTCGCCGAGTCGGAGGCGACAGGGAGGTAGGTCAGCCATCCGGGGTATACTGGGCTGTGCTCGCCATTTACGACAGTCTAGACAAGACCGCTGGAAACGTCGTACTGCTTCTCTCCCTTGCAGTATCCAATAACGACGTCTGATCTCCGCGAAGACTCTCTCTGCCCCGGCGTGATGCACATCCTCGTCGTATTTCTTTATGATCAGCTCTGTGACCTTGTGTCGGCTGTTTAAGACTATCGGGTACTTGACGTCATCCGGTAAGTCTGGAGTTCTCCGCAGACGACCACCCACTCTGATGAGACCATGGGCGTCGCTCTCGGGGGCTAGGTGGAGCAATCTGCTGTCTGACGGGACGGGCTTTGCTCCCTGTAGACAGTCTAGCTCATCGGGAAACGAGTCTCTCTGGGCTCGTTGTAGGAGAAGAAGTTCTGCTTCTTCGTAGTTAGCTGCAGTAATGTCAGTAGTGAGCTGAACCTCTGGGTGGTGCCACAGGAATGTCTTTAGCTGCGCACTCTCAAGGGTGAGGCAATCGTCTATGTCGGGGTCTGTGGAGACGAGTGTGGTCAATCCACAGAACATAGATTTCTTGTTCTCTGCCTCCTCTTTACTCGCTTCCCGTGGGGTGGGTGTAGGCCACTCTTCTTCCGGGAGCTTGAGGAACTCTGGCCCGTCACTGTATAGATTGTGACGGGTGAGGTCATCCAGGGACATTCCCCGGGTGATGACGTCAGCTGGGTTGTGTTTTGTGTCCACATACCTCCAGCTTGCTGCTTCTGTTAAATCTTGGATCTCTGTGACTCTGACTCCCACGAAGACCTTGTATCTACACGAATCGGACCGGATCCATGTGAGTACTGTCGTGGAGTCTGACCACAAGATTGTTCTTTGCACCGGGATGGTGAGTTCACGTTGGATTAACGTGGCGAGTTGCGCTCCTGCTAGGGCTGCGCAGAGCTCTAGACGCGGGATAGATTGTTGCTTGCGTGGGGCTATTCTTGAGCGAGCCAGGATGAAAGCAGTATGTATTTCTCCTCCCTCCTCTCGGGCACGCAAGTAGGCCACCGAACCGTAGGCTACTTCGGAGGCGTCGCTGAAGACGTGCAGGTCCATCTGGCACGTCTCCGGCCTCACTGTGGGTGGGAAGTAGCTGCGGCGTATGTTGACACCTGGGAGTGAGCTGAGTTCTGTCTCCCACTCTCTCCATGTGGAGGCAAGGTGTTCGGGTATGGGGTCGTCCCAGCCCTGGTCCTTGTCCCATAACGCTCTTACAATCATCTTTGCCCTGGTGGTGTAAGGTAGAATACATCCCAACGGGTCATATTGTCTGGCGAGTGTTCTGTATACACTCCGTCTTGTGGTCGGTAGTGCAGTCGACCTTCCCTGCTCCTTGGTCAGGGGTGTGTGTTTATAATGGAGCGAGTCTGTTTTGAAGCGCCAGACTAGTCCTAATGTCATTTCTTGGGCTTCTCCTGGGATGGTCGCCATCCAGGTCTCGCTGCTTGCTGCCTTGTCCTCGGGGGAGAGGCTGCGCAATACTTGAGGGTCGCTGCTGGCCCACTGCCTGAGATCAAAGCCGCCTTTGATCAGGGAGGCGCGGAGCTTGAGTAGAAGGGCCTCGGCTTCTTCTGGCGTCGAGACGCTTTGCAGACAGTTGTCCACGTAGAAACTATTTCCTACACTTTGTCGGACCTCTTCATCAGCTGCTGGGTCCTCTGCGACGTGTTTTTGCAGTGCAAACGTAGCACAGCATGGGCTGCATGTGGTTCCGAAAGGGAGGACTTCCCATTGATAGATGGCTGGTTGCTCGTCCCCGATCCTCTCTCTCCATAGGAACCGCAGCAGGGGCTTGTCCTCCTCCACTAGTCGCACCTGCAGGAACATCCCTTTGATGTCGCCGCTGATGGCCACCTTGTCTTGGCGGAAATGTAGTAACACGCATAGTAGAGAGGGACCGAGTGTTGGGCCGGGCAAGAGCTCTTTATTCAGATTTTGTGATCCGATCTGGTAGCTGCAGTTGAACACAATACGATCCTTGCCGTTGTGGTGGACTTTGTGGTGCGGCACGTACCATGATTCGGTCGTCTGATCGGCCTCTTTAATGTCAATTTTCTTTATGTGTCCCGCTGTGATTAGCTTGTCAATCTCAGCGCGGTACACAGTCTCTTGAGCGGGGTCTCTGGCTAGGCGCCGCTCTGTGTTCAATAGATACCGCTCCGTCGCTTCTTTTGGGGCGTGGAAGGTAGGCATACTCTCTCGCCTCAGGAGTGGAGTTGCGTATCTCATCACTCCGTTGACTTTGACTCTCTTTGTCCCCCGCTCGAGGAGGGCTATAGCGTAAATGTCTTCCTTGGAACGAATGTCTTTCTTTTCGTTCTTAAAGGGCATTGTCTCTAGTGTCCATAGCCTCTCGACATGCTGTAGGAGGGTGGTGTCTTCTTCTGTCACTCTGGAGTGGAGGCAGCTAGTGGCTGCTGTTCGGTTAAGAGACCTAGCGAGGGGGCCTTGTAGTGTCCATCCTAGGCGGGTCTCGACTGCTGCAGGACAGCCTCTGGGCCCTGTGTGGACCCGGTCTATCGGGACGATGAGGTCTGCATGGTCGGAGCCTATCAGCAGGGTCGGGGTGGCACTGTCTATGAGCGGTATAGGTAGTTGACGCAGGTGCACATATTTATCCATCAGCTTGGCGATGGGGTAGGTGTACTGCGACAGGCCTATGTCTCTTACTGGTGAAAGCGTTAGTGATCCTATACCGTCTCTCTGGCTGCCCGCTTGCTGCGATAGTGAAGGAGACATTCTCGCCCTTTATCGTCTTTAGATCTCTTCTTATTGTCCGAATCGTCATCTGGTCTTCGCTCCCCCGCAGCCCCAGCTGGGCCGCAGCGGACGCGAGGAGAAGGGTCTTCTCTGACCCGTCGTCAAGGACGGCGTAAGTGTCCATGACCTTGTCTTGGTAACTCAATGTTACGCGGACCACCTTTAGGAGCACCCGGGCGCCCCCGCTGCTGGCGGGGTCAATGTACATAACACTTGCCTTTGTGCTGCTTGAGGGTGCAGGCTTTCTTCTGTTACTGTTGTGTAGGACGTCTAAGTGGGCTCCGTCACACCGACTACACCTCTTCTTTAAGCGGCAATCGGCTGCCATGTGACTGCGCGCACATCGGTAACAGCGTCGGTTGGACTTTATCCATTGACTCACCTCGTCGGTGGTCATCTTCTTGAACGTGTCACAGTGTGACAGCCAGTGTTCCTTTTCGCAGTACGGGCACACCATCTTCCACTTCTCTTTCATCGAGGGGGTACTGTGGTTCTTGTTGCTCGGTACTGATTCTGATTGGTGCATGACGGTCACCAATCTGCGGCCATCGTTTGCTCTCCTAGGTCCCTCTCTGGAGCTTGGTGTGCTCCGCATGAACGTATCCAACCGTAGGCTGTTGACTTCTCTCGCCAGGAAGTCGGCTAGGTCTAGGAGGGATGGCTCGGGACCGTTAGGATCACGGTGGTCTCTTTGCCGCCTGAAGCGCTCCTGTCGGGCGGGCGGAAGCTTCTCTAAAATCCTCTCGACATTAGAGTTCGCGTACAGTTCGTGCATACCCTTTTCCTTTTGCGCCCCCAGCATCCCTACCAGGGATTGTACCTTGATAGACAGGTCATCTAGTGAGCGATTGTCTGTGGCTGGGGGTAGACGTCAATATGCCTTATCTCTTGTATTACGTAGTCCCATATGCGTCCATATCTCTGGTCGAGTGCTGCTAGAGCCGCGGTGTATGGGGTAGTAGAGGTGGCATATGCCAGCGCTATATTGTGCGCTCGGGGCACCTTGAGGTGCTTTAGTAGGATAGCATATTTGTACGGTTCATCAGCTACATCGGACATCATTGTCTCTAAGCACATTCGTAGCTCTGTGTACTGTGCTCTGTTCTCGTGTGTGAAGTCCGGGAACGTCGGTGTGCCAATGTACGATGCCATGGATGGCTGGCACATCGGTGAGCGTTGGAAGAGAGGCCTCCTAGGCGAGTCTCCTCTTACGTGTCTTGGTGGGCTGGTACCTGCTGGGTACCATGGCCCGCGTACCCAGGTGCTGTTCCTCGGGGCTGGTCGTGCGTCAAGCTCACCCGTGAATTGAGTCGGGGGTCTGTAGCGCAGAGCCGCGGGGGTAAAGCCTGGGCTGTACTGGACCTCCTGGTCCTGTGGAGTACTGTGCTGCTGTTGGGCTTGACTCTCCTCCTCTCCCTCTTCTTCTTCCTCTGGCAGGTCATCTAGATCCTGTAGTCGTCTATTTAGCCTCTCCGCCGTGTAGACCGGTTCTTCCCTGTAGCTGGGTCTCGCTTGGACCGGTCGGGGAAGGGGTTCGGAGAGGGGTATAGGCTCTCTCTGGTGGTCGGGCTCAGGGTCGCTTGATCGGGTAGGGGAGGGTGCCCTTGACCCTTGTCTTGACGAGGCCCTGGAGCCCCGTGCGGAGGGAGGGGGGGTTGCCCTGGTAATCAGCTGCTCCATTATCTGCGCTTGTAATCGGTCGCGCTCGGCTTCGCGCTTGGTGAGAGCGAGGTCGCGCTCTGCTTCTCTTTGGGCACCGGCAGCGGTGCGCTGGGCTTCGGCGGCGGCGCGCTGGGCATCGGCCCGGTCTCTTCCCATATTCTCTTCCGTCTGAAGGCGTCTAATCTCTAGACGTATACGGTCTTCGTCACTCCGTTGCTGCGCTTGAAGGCGTTCTCTTTCCATGGAAGAATGTTCGCGCTCACTAAGCGTCTGTGCTTGGAGTCGATCGCGCTCGGTTGAGGCTGCCAGGCTGGCGAGGAAGGCCTGTGCCAGCATCTTGTCCGCCTCGCTGGGGGAAGACGCTGGTTGAGGTGATCCGCTCCTGGTAGTACTCGTTGGAGATCCGTTCTCCTGTGGCGAATCGAGGAGATCCATCTCTGGGTTGCTCGTCCCTTCTTGTAGTGGGTCGAGTTCCATCCCTGGAGGGCTTTCTTTATCCTGGAGCTCTCCGGGGACTACTTCTTCGGTCTTGGCGGGGGGTAAAGTCATGTCAGGTCCCTCCTGGTCCCCACCGTGAGCTTGGTCAGTTACGTTAGAACCCACTAGGGTCTCTACTGGCGGGGTAGCCTGGTCGATAGGGTCGGACATAATTTTACTATCTACTTTTTCCGCGTTTACCGTCTGTAGAAAGCTAGGTAGTATACAGGCAACGTAATCCTCTAAGTACTGAGGTGTCTGCCGTCTACGCTGTGGGCGATCTATTTTAGGAGAACCGTTTTGTGGAGTGTTCATCATTGGCCATGTCAATATTAATACCACTATATTAATATTACGCTAATTACCATCCGGCTCGAAGGACCAATTGTAACTGAGGGGTACAATTCCCTGACTGTATTGATAAGTATGGTATCATTAAACCACTACCGTCTTATGTACATTCCTACTGGCCATACAGTACACAGGTATCTAATGATGAACACTTCCCCACAATGACTCGGTTCCACACAAAGCTGTATTTAAGTATTTATTAGCAGCAAAAGGTACATAATATACTTTACTTTACTTCACTTTGGATGCGCTTATAAGGCAAAGGAATGTGCGTAGGCAAATCAATAACGAATGTCCATTCTCATATTACGCAGGAGATAATCATACAACCTGAATCTTAGGGAATTATATCTATGGTACACTAGTAATATAGCGGGAGATACTGGTAGGGTCCCCCCGGTTGTAAGCCAGCAAGGGTAGAGGATCTGTCGGTAGTAGAGTCTGGGTCAACGATGATAAGGAGACTCCGAGTACAGGAGACGGTGCAATAAGATCTTGATCCACAGACGAATACAGCTGTTCTCCGTAGCATGTAGCTCCACATGGAAGAAAGCTAGCCGGCCTCAGACTTCTGAGAGGCAGGCTCGACGTGGCTCCTCACAGGTTAAATCCCACACACTTGTGGGTGTCGGCGATTCTCCGCTCCATTAATTACAGGACCAAAAGCAAATATAATCCAGCCGAAAAGGGCTATGCAGTCGTCGGTAGGTTATCCAGTGTACATAATCCACACGGTCCTCGTCTAGGGCCCCTCGGGTGAAAGCGCCATGGTAAGCAGCCCAGCCTGGATAAGCACTCTAGCTGATACGAGGAAACGTTGGTGATGCTGGTCACTGTAGAACTTTAGCCGCACGATACACTATACACAAATAGACTATTACTGACTTAATAGAATAGGTCGAACTCGACGGTACAGCGTTAAACTCTGACACTTCAGTTATTAATTCGCACGCGGTCTCAATGCTCTATTTGGGGCCAAACAGGCCATACTTCACCGCACGTCGTATCGTGGGTGAGGCTTCAACTTTAGTTACTAAGTGCTTCTGTATTCACCTGCGCCGTATTTATACGTCTAGATGAATAAACTAGTACCAGCTTTATTCCTGTCTCATATCCTTGCGCAATACCGTTCATGTCCAGGCATGTCCCCGGCGGTGACTTTGAACCCGACATTGAAGGTATGGCCAAGGCGCCTGTGGACCGCTGTCCAATAGGAGAATGAAATATTATGGTCTGTACTAGGCTAAAGGGATATTCCGTGTATATGTACAAGGAATATACAAGGGATATCAAACGATATACAAATATTATGCAATATATATCAATCAATAAATATATATATTCGGTTTAATCTGATCCTTTGTAACAAATACCCTATGTTATAAGAGTTGAAACTAACTTTCCTTAGAGGATAAATAAGGAGACAAGCCAAATGGTGACCTCCTGTTGTATTTTAATCATTATCCCTTATAAGCTAGTTGTCAGTATTTATGGATATTCTAAAGCTTGGTTCAGACAACGTTTTATGGCAACTTTGGTGCTCACTTTGGGTATGAACAATGCATGTTTCATATCATTACATCCAGCCTCATTAGCACAACATAACTGTAATACTTGTAGTTTAATTTGGAGTTTATTTAATGACTATAAACGTACTTTAATTACTTGAATAGTGAAGCTTAACTCCTCAAACATGTGGTCTCTTCTACAGAGCCCACAGAATGTCTGCAGCCTAGGGCTTTGTTCCTGTTTGCTTTATGACACTTGTATGTAAATTCGTTCAGGCAGATGGTATCAATGGGCTCTTGGTGAAACCAACTGTCTTCAGCTGTTACCCTATTGTAAATAGTGTCTTCATCGGCTGTATAAATATCACCGGCCTTTGAACTGGGGAGTTGGCCTACTTCCCCCAGGGGAAGTAGGTTTAAATGCTAATCCCTTTCTCCCCCAGGGCCACTCTTAACAGCCAACCCCCCTAGTATTTGTAATGTTGTTCAGACTACTTATGAGACTAGACTACGTGTGGGTGTACTGATCATACCCTTGAACAATCTCCCAGTAGCTGTTGACCTGTGGGACTCAAGATTTCACCAACATACCCATATTTCCATAATGGTTGGACAGTTTGGACAGAGAAATCCACCACATAGCATATGCATCAGAAAGTGGATTCCAAAAACAAACATGCAATTTGTGATAAATTGAGACTGATTTGCAGGAAACCCCTCATGGCTGCTGCTTAATTTGTTATTTCTAAGTGTAGACACCTGAAAATGTATGACTATTATTCAATGTGTCTAACGCTAATCCTTTGCATTCCCTGTGTTCACGAGGACATTGTGTAACCGGCTGACCGCTCTTGATCATCCCTATCCTAACATTGACGCTTCATAGTGGGACAGGTTACAGGTGCCGCCAGGGGCGCTGGTGGGGGTCGCGGCCAATTAGAGGAACCCGGAAACCGAATTCCGTTGCGGAAGCGATACACGCGCCCCTGCCAGACACAAAGTGGCAAAAGAAAACGTGTAAAATTGCATAATATTTCAGTTTACCATCATTCTAAGACAGGGTAGCATATGCATCAGAAAGTGGATTCCAAAAACAAACATGCAATTTGTGATAAATTGAGACTGATTTGCAGGAAACCCCTCATGGCTGCTGCTTAATTTGTTATTTCTAAGTGTAGACACCTGAAAATGTATGACTATTATTCAATGTGTCTAACGCTAATCCTTTGCATTCCCTGTGTTCACGAGGACATTGTGTAACCGGCTGACCGCTCTTGATCATCCCTATCCTAACATTGACGCTTCATAGTGGGACAGGTTACAGGTGCCGCCAGGGGCGCTGGTGGGGGTCGCGGCCAATTAGAGGAACCCGGAAACCGAATTCCGTTGCGGAAGCGATACACGCGCCCCTGCCAGACACAAAGTGGCAAAAGAAAACGTGTAAAATTGCATAATATTTCAGTTTACCATCATTCTAAGACAGGGTAGCATATGCATCAGAAAGTGGATTCCAAAAACAAACATGCAATTTGTGATAAATTGAGACTGATTTGCAGGAAACCCCTCATGGCTGCTGCTTAATTTGTTATTTCTAAGTGTAGACACCTGAAAATGTATGACTATTATTCAATGTGTCTAACGCTAATCCTTTGCATTCCCTGTGTTCACGAGGACATTGTGTAACCGGCTGACCGCTCTTGATCATCCCTATCCTAACATTGACGCTTCATAGTGGGACAGGATACAGGTGCCGCCAGTGGCGCTGGTGGGGGTCGCGGCCAATCAGAGGAACCCGGAAACCGAATTCCGTTGCGGAAGCGATACACGCGCCCCTGCCAGACACAAAGTGGCAAAAGAAAACGTGTAAAATTGCATAATATTTCAGTTTACCATCATTCTAAGACAGGGTAGCATATGCATCAGAAAGTGGATTCCAAAAACAAACATGCAATTTGTGATAAATTGATACTGATTTGCAGGAAACCCCTCATGGCTGCTGCTTAATTTGTTATTTCTAAGTGTAGACACCTGAAAATGTATGACTATTATTCAATGTGTCTAACGCTAATCCTTTGCATTCCCTGTGTTCACGAGGACATTGTGTAACCGGCTGACCGCTCTTGATCATCCCTATCCTAACATTGACGCTTCATAGTGGGACAGGATACAGGTGCCGCCAGGGGCGCTGGTGGTCACGTTGGGCAGGGAGACACAGGTGAAGAAGAATGGGTTCAGAGCACGGTGCCGAGGGAGGGGCTTTCTCTTCATCGTTTTCCACAGAGGGAGGAGGACGCACGGAACGGGAGCTCCGGAGATTCAGCACGCGAGAGATAAACTCAGTTACAAAGCGGGTTATCCTAGAAGTATGCGGTAGCTTAGCGTTTGGTTAATGCGGAAGAGACATTGTGAATGAACCGGCAGGCGAGCGACTGCCGAAGACCAGGTGGTAGATATTGTCCACATTGCGTTAGCTGTGTATAGGCGTCATGACAGGGGGTTCATCACGACCCAGCTTTGTTTAGGCTATCACCACAGTTTAGCCCGCGTGTCGGCCCACCCCTTCAGCCCAGCAGCGGACGTCACTACACTGCACGCTCCTCCAGCCCCTCCAAGCTGTTACCCCAGCAGTCACCTGCCCAGCGTCTACCCCGCCCCGCTGCCTGTTATCGCGGGATCTCCCGACGGCCATCTTACCACCCGGAAGGTTGGTGGTGAGAGCAGGCCCACCATCTTGGATAAGTACAGCGGCGCTCCGAGTGCTGAAACTTTATCGGTAGACATTTCCACTGTGTGGCGCAGGCTCTCTAAGGGCGAAGATAAAAGGTGCTTTGAACTAACGCTGGCAGCATTTATTGTTTTGGGGGAAAAGCCGGCTTTAGATAGGACTTTTATTTGCTAATGTGGGCCCACTGTCAATTCCTTTTGAGTGTAATAATAACGTGTGGTTCTTTACAAAAATTCCCATTGAACTCCTTTACTCCTTACCCTGTTCTCCACCTACAGCGAAGCGGAGCAGTAGATAACCCTTAAAGGGAAGAGGTCATTACTGTGTCTGTAATATAGAGCGAGAGCACTAGGTGCCCAGTGTGGAAGTAGCCTTGATAGGTATGCGATAACGTGTAACGTGTATAAGCGGAAGTAAAGGAGACGTAAATGGGAGCACTGTGTGTGTGTCTTTAATGTGCATTTTGTCTAACCCTTTTCTCTCCGGGTAATGCTCATTATTGTTTAACCCTTTCCCCACCCCCTGCCTATAGTTCATTGTGAAAGGTCTCCACTCATCATTAAGGAATAGTACTGCTTTGGGGAGCGAATATATCATCCATCTTACTGCCATCGGGTGTGGGAGGGCTCAGGAAGTATTGGGGGAGGTGGGTGTGTGAGCTACTGCTGATCGCCCTGGAGGGCAAGAAGGACCAGAGTACCATCCCTAGGTCAGTGAATCCTAGGCCCCATCCACTCCTGCTGCTCGACCTCCACTTCAACATTCCTGGCCTACAGTCTGGGACCCAGCTGGACTTAGCTCTGCTGCGTTCTTGCTACCAGGTGGCCGTGTACAACCACTCCCATAAAGCAGGGATAATCCACCCGGCTAAATAAGGATAGTAGCACAAGTGTTGTGTCCCTCGGACGTATGAGTCATGGCTTGTCAAAGTTGCACATTTTGACCTTTGATCGTAGCTCAAGCATTTGACCAACTTGTGTGCAATTTGAGTGTGAGGCACAGGTACACCAATATCCGTCAATGTGGCAAATTACATAATGTCTCTATTATGTGATTTCCTGGGAATAGCGCCACCATGTGGCCGAGTGACACAAATCCACCCTATCGTGGCGGAAACACGTATCATGTTTGGTGTGAATCAGACAAAGCATTTGACCAGAAACAGTTCACTTCCCGTTCACGATGGAACTGTCAGAGTTCTACTATATATCTGAGAACTGTGCATTTCACAGAACCTGTATTGTAAAGAGGCAAACTAGCAGGAGCTAACAGTTAGCTCACAAAGGAGATGGAAAAGCGTAATTTTTTTTGGCTTTCTTTAGATTTAGGCTGGAATGATGGAATTTATAGCAAATTTTCTTTGCTTCAAGAAAGGAGGGCGGGACACTCGAGACAGACTCAGGCTGAGATTCGGTTAGCATTCCCTCCACACAGAAGAGACTTTATAGAGACAACCGTGTAAGCATCCATCAAAATGTGTCAACAGTCTCGATTGTCTGTGACCTGCTGGGGCAGTGGACTGAGAGCAGGGGACACAAACAGGCTGGATAAGCTGGTCAGGAAGGCCAGTAGCGTGGTTGGGGGTGGAGCTGGACTCCCTAGCAAGGGTGGCGGAGAGGAGGAGCCTTGCTAAGCTCCAGGCCATCAGGGAAAACCTCTCCCACCCACTATACACAGACTTGGCTGACAGGAGGAGCATGTTCAGTGCCAGGCTCACACTACCTAAATGCAGCACTGAACGGCACAGGAAGTCCTTCATTCAACAACCATCAGACTATACAATGCATCACTGTGCCTCACTGCATCACTGAGCACAGAGTGACAGTTACCATCTTCCTGGACTCTTACTTTTGAAACAGCACTGTGCAATATTACATCTAGTGTAGACCTCAGTATATTTTTACTGTATTTATTTACTGTATATTTTATTCAATTTTTATTCTATTTTATTCTACTCTTATCTTAGGCAATTTGATTTGTTTTGTTATTGTTATTCGTGACCTGTTCTGTCTAAATGTTTAAATGTTGAGCGATTTGCAGTGTCAAATTTCCCTCGGGATAATAAAAGTATTTCTATTCTATTCTATTCTATTCTATTCTATTCTATTCTATTCTATTAGGCGCTAGAATTGTGCTGACTCTACCAATCAACACCATCATTGCTAAGTAGGAAATAGGGTGAGGGGTCCAAAACTCTGAACTTGCCCTTTAAAGGCCAACCTTCACGTTGTATTTTTGTTCAATAAACAATGTGGACTAGGCCAACGGTGACTTTCATGAAGAAGGAAAAAAAAATTATTAAAATTGACCCAGTTTTAGCATTTTTATCAAACATTTTGTCTGCCCAACACAATCACCACGCACGTGGATATTTTAATCAATGGTTCATAACGTGCGTGTGTAATCGAAATGATCTCGTCACAACAGGTGCAGGGCACCAGGGGGCTCACCAGGGGGCGCTGAGAGTCACACACAGCTAGTGGCAGGCACTGCAGGCAGAGAGCCTTGCTACCATAGATATATGCTTGCTACTACTAGCCGAATGAAAATGTATCTGTTTCACCTAACACTATTGCTCCGTGATTATAGCCATCCATCTTTAAAGCTAACCACTATTTGTAAAAGCCACAACCACGTTACCATATTTGTAATAATGTAAATCATTGTGTCGTTGTACACATATTGTGTTTATAACGTTAGTAGCTAACATAGCTTAGCTTGGTAGCTATTGTGCTAACAACATATCCCGACATCCGGCTCGCTGGCCGGCATGAACGGCCGACCCAAAATGGTTCTCTCCTCTCTGTACACCCCGTCCCCACGGGTACCCTGCCGGGAGGCCCATGGACGGGACAACGGCGGCAGCCGTAGGGTGATCGAGCCTGTAAAGGCTAGTGGTACACGATAGCTATGAGCTAACTAACGCTACAGGCTCAAACACCCTACGGCCGCCGCTGTTGTCACGTCCACAAGCTCCTCCGCAGGACACCCGCGAGGACGGGGGCACACAAAGAGGAGAGAACCACCCGCAGGGACGGCGGGCTATAGGCTAACGTCAGTGTAGTGGTCCCGACTGTAGCAGGGACGGCGGAGCTATAGGCTAACTGTGATGCACCGAGTGGGCCACCATTGATCTAGTACTATGACCCGGACGGACATAAGGCATACGTTTCCTGAAGTGACGTCACGGCCGTGCTAGCGTCTGATAAGCTTTTAGATTCGGCTCATTAATATGCACCTGTAGTGACGTCGGCGTTTGATAAACTTTTTTGATTCGCGCGTGCATGTTATTCGTGCGTGGACCTTTTTAACACTTTCGGAGTGGCATTTCCGGTGTCAAATAAATAATGAAATTATATACCAATGATGTAAACTACCCATAATTGATCAGTAGGGTTTAACCTGGATGTTGGGCTTTAAGTCCCTGCCACCCAAAATGGCTGTACAGAGTCATAGTGGAACACACGTAGGCGACACTATTGGTCCAGCCTCAGTATGGTTGCTGTTGTAATTAGAAACGAGCTGTGTACTGTATGGGGTCACACTCCCCTCTAGTGGCCACTAGAAGCTCTGCAGCATGACGCAGCAGTACCACTATTGATTTTTTTCTTTCATAAAATGGCTACTCAGGAGTTTCAGGGCCAAGTTATGAGATGCAAAATCATTATTCCCCCCCCCCCCCCCCTCTCTCTCTCTCTCTCTCTCTCTCTCTCTCTCTCTCTCTCTCTCTCTCTCTCTCTCTCTCTCTCTCTCTCGCACGTACGCACGCACGCACGCACACACACACACACACACACACACGCACGCACGCACACACACACACACACACACACACACACACACTTTGCTCTTGCCTCTCATTCACCCTCTTTCTGCTTAACCTACATTTAAACATTAAGCTCTTGCCTTGAGCTCATTCAATGAACGAACAATGGATGGAGTACGAATACGGTTACAATATGATTCCAATCTAAAACAGAAATCACTTTTATGATTCCCATGATCTTGGGATAGTTTGGTCAATAATATATTTGCGAGCATGACCGAGCAGCACAACTTGTCTTTGGAGGCTCGAATCTACAGAACAAGGATGTTCACCTGTGTGACGTCGTCGAATGGAGATCACACAACTATGCAGAGCCACCTCTATACCTCTATTCTTTACACCTCATGTAAATAAACGTAGAACTTTGTAAAGAAACTCAAGTATTAAGAGCGATGCACTGCTCTGTTGTATGTCAGAACTTTGTAAAGAAACGCAAGTATTAAGAGCGATGCACTGCTCTGTTGTTCTATTAAGTGTTATGAGCGATGCTCTGTTGTAAATGTTATTGTATATTTTTATCGAACTATTCTATCACACTTTTTACTCTGTCTATTTTATTATTTTTTAGTATTGCCTATTTTTAAACTGAATCAAACTGCACTTTTTTACTCTGTAAAAAAGTTTTTATTATTTTTATTACTGAATGAAACCGTAAACAGAGAGACCTATTGGGATGCTAGATCCTAATGTGAAGCACTGTGATTTACCATATCTTGCTACCTCTCTATCTTTTTTATGCTCACTTATTCCTGTATGGTTTACTGCTGTGAAGCACTTTGAACGGCAATTTCTGTATGTAAAATACAAATAAAGTTTATTATTATATTATATTATTATTATTATACGCCTGTACTCACACACGTGGCTGAAACGTCGCTCAACTCTTTGTGTAGGAGTGTGTCTAGAGATGATTCATCAACAACACAGGAAGGTGGCTTGTGGTTCATGGAAATGACAGCAATACACAAGGAACTGTTTCCATTCCTTTTCAAGTCAAAAAGGGAAAATAATATGTAGTTGTGAAGTTTTCGGAAAACACCAGAGTTTTATAACCACTTTCTCTGTGTTGTGGGCTGATTGATTGTCTGTCCAGAGCTATCACTTTACATTCACAATGTCGTCTTTCTATTTTTGCTCCAAGAATAATACATTGATTTTGTTACATAGAAACATTACCTCATTTTCAGACACAGAGACAGGTTGTTTGGTTTAAAGAAAAAGTTTATTCACATTGATATCAGTACATTTGTGTGTGTGTGTGTATGTGTGTGTGTGTGTGTGTGTGTGTGTGTGTGCGCGTGAGCGCGGGCATTTTTACATATACAACGTGCATACTTCTGTGAATGTGCATTTGTCTTCATGTGCCTTTTCACATTGCGTGCTTTGTGACATAATCGACATATCCGAATCGTATCTATTCACTATGACGTACAAGGAACATGATCAGTTTCACCATTTCTCTCAAATACTTTATTTTTTGTACAATTCCCTTTCATTTAAGAGAGACAGAACCCAAAAAAACGAAAGAAAGGAAAAATAATGAAAGAAAGAAAGATCTAAAAGCGAGGTCTAGATAAATACATTGGTTAAGGTACATATCATATATGGAGCTTATTGACAGACAGAACACACTCTCACTCTTACAGTTAGGATCTCACATTCTACTAGAGGCTAACGTCTAACCACACTAACTCACATTCTACTAAACACTATAGTCTACCACACTAGCTCACATTCTACTAAACACTAGTCTACCACACTAGCTCACATTCTACTAAACACTATAGTCTACCACACTAGCTTACATTCTACTAAACACTAGTCTACCACACTAACTCACATTCTACTAAACACTAGTCTGTCTACCACACTAACTCACATTCCCCTGTTCCTCTTCCTCCCCCCCTACTCTCTTGTGCTTTCATGTGCCTCCTCCACCTTGTCCTCCTCTTGTCCTTGTCCTCCTCTGAGGTCTCCTCCCCCTACAGTTCTTAGTTCTGCTGAACGTTGAGGATCTGTGCTGACAGTCCGTTGTGCCAGTTCTTCAGTTTGGCAAAGCGAGGGCCCTTCACCTCTGACTCAAACTTCTCCCTGAAGGGACGAGGAGACAGAGGGGGATAGAGTGAGGTGACGTGTAAAATGGTGGTGATCAAAATGCACACACCGTGACTGGACTGGATTGAAATGATGCAGGGTGTTGTGTGTGTTATCCACAAAAAGAGATCGACAGAGATCTGTGTGGAATAAGAACATCATATGCACTGAAGAACCATATAATTACGTTTTGGACTGTGATTTATCAAAAGAAAGTACTCCACATCTACTGTCTTTAACCATGAATGAATATAACACTCTCACTTACAGTACCATCTTTAAGTTTGAAAACATTGTTCAATTGAAAACTTAAAACAGAGTTATAGGCTAGGGTTCTTCATCTCACAGCATGCATTGAAATCGTGATGCTATGAACATGTGTGATTTTGTTTCAATGCACAACATATGAATCTAAATATTTATTTAGGGACGACACCTCCCGTATTATTTCAGCAGTGTTATGTTTTTAGTGTCTTGACTATTCTGCTTTGTATGGACGCACTGCTTTTGATTGATTTTATTATAAAAGCTTGAATTACATTATCAAACAACATAATATTCTCCGGCGATTGTTTTGTTTTTGTGATTAAATGTAATAGATACTATATCTGATTCCTTGGCAGCTTTCACTGAGCTGAAATTCTGATAGCCCTCAACCTCGAAATAAATAAATCTCTGAATTGTCTGATTTTACTTCATAATTATTTTATAATTTATATGACTTTATTTTTACATACTTGCTTGTATTTTGTATTTTGCACGTCAATCTATTTGACCTGAATGCAGGTGTGCTCACACATGGGGCACCGAGGACAGATTCTTTCTGACATGTCTGCCAATGGTGTCGTATGGGACTGTTGTGTATTTCTTTCAGAGTCAATGGTTGCAACTGAGTGCTGAACCTTTCCATTGTATTCTCACCTCGACCTCGCCAAGGCCTCCTCGTCTGGGTCTTGCACTGCAAGGAGAGAAGCAGACCAGAGGGACGGTGAGGAGGTTGGGATTTACACACTGTGCGGTAATTGATTGAATGAAAATGTTATTAACAGATTGCAGAATGGGTACATTCTGACATTATGGCAAATGTGCTTACCATCTTTTCCGGAGTCAGACAAGAAGATAGATACTAATTTCCTCTCTGTGCGTTCAGTAGAAAGCTATCCGGCTGCAAGCTAGCCTAGCTTAGCACAAATCAAATGGAAGTGGATACGGACCACTAGCCTAGCTTAAAACTCCGGGAGAGGTGTTTTTGGACAACAGCTAGTGCTAGTCTATCTGATTCGTATCCGCTTCCATGTATTTGTGCTAAGCTAGGATTGCTTGCAGCCAGATAGCCTTCTACTGAACTCACAGAGAGGAAATTGGTATCTATCTTCTTCTGGAGAAGATGGAGAGAACATCCCATAATGTTCATGTATTACATTTACAACAAATAATACTATATGACCAATAGAGAAAAAAAACTGAAGAGGAAAGGAAGGAAGGAAGGAAGGAAGGAAGGAAGGAAGGAAGGAAGGAAGGAAGGAAGGAAGGAAGGAAGGAAGGAAGGAAGGAAGGAAGGAAGGAAGGAAGGAAGGAAGGAAGGAAGGAAGGAAGGAAGGAAGGAAGGAAGGAAGGAAGGAAGGAAGGAAGGAAGGAAGGAAGGAAGGAAGTCAAGAAGACAGACAGACAGACAGATATCAGTCTGTGAACTAACTGTATTCTGTGCCAGTGAGGTGGGCCAGCAGCCTGAAGCTCTTAGACTGCAGGTTAGCGGCACGGTAGGCCCACTCCGACATCTGCTCGTTCCTCTCATCTGGCCTTAGAACCGCCTGGTACACTGGAGATGCACAGTCCACCACCGGGTCCTTAATAGGTAGAGCACCACTGGAAGGGAGGGGTATTACACTGTTAGAACCAGGTGTATTACAGTCTATGTGTACCCAGTGTACTCTGTGTGTGTGTGTGTGTGTGTGTATGTGTGTGTGTGTGTGTGTGTGTGTGTGTGTGTGTGTGTGTGTGTGTGTGTGTGTGTCTGCATGTATGCGTACGTTGCAAACTAGTACAGTGTGCACGCACGCACGCACGCACGCACGCACGCACGCACACACACACACACACACACACACACACACACACACACACACACACACACACACACACACACACACACACGAGTACACAAGGTGTTTGTGATAGGCTATGATAAGTGCTGTTTCGTACTGAAAAAGCACTGCAGAGAAGCGACATGGTGCAGTCTGCCGCTCTCTGCTGGTGCGACTTTACCCAGACAGTAGCTACAGTAGGTACATGTCCTTGTAGTTCTCTGACAGCATTCAGGGACGGGTGTTAGAGAAGCGAGTGATAGGATATTGAACAGGTGGTTGTTGAGACCTGTGATAATGATCCTCAGAACATTCTCATGCCAACACAACCCACCAACGCCTTCAGACTCTGACGCGGATCGCTTTTCTGGGGGGATATACTGTAGGTTCCATCTCTGCACAACCCCCCCCCCCTTCTTTCAATTCTCCCAAAACTTACCATATATCCTGACATTCTCCTTATCTGTCCAAGTAGTCTGTACCTCTAGATATGATATGATTTATATGGACTGGACATTCATAACACACCCATTACTCATCTATGAATTTATTATGGTTGTGAACATTCATAACAAATACTTGAATGCTGCTGAGAGAGGTGCATGGCTATACAGTACTGTGATGTCACCTTCTTGTGTATTTGAGTGACAGGTCGGTACACGACACGGTTGTTTCACAAGCACAATACGTCGATTACAGATAATAGATAGCGTTCTGAGCATCCAGTTAATGTAAATCGTGACCAAAAAACAACAACATTACAACTGGATGTGAACTATACCACATGCACACACACAGAAGGACACACATTTTATCAGGTACTGTAGATTTTTTTTTGCCATAGGGTTCTCGTGGTATCAGAGCAGGACTGATATGACATACTGAACGGGACACACGGCAGATGTTATATCATGAGAACAAAGGAGACACATGAGACATATATGGAACACATCCATATATGAGGTGAGTGTGGGGGGGGGGGGGGGGGGGGCGGGACATGAGCGCCACTCTACTTACGCCAGGGTGGAGCCCACGTCATCACTGGGGTCACATGATTGACAGGGAGAAGGGATGGGGAGAGAGGGGTGGTGGAGGGCAGCACAGGTGTGGTTGGTTGGTTGGTTGGTTGGTTGGTTGTGGATGGAGTGATAGGGGAGAGGGAGAGATGGGATGGGACACAGACGACAGCATGGACAGGCCCAGACGTTATCAACAGGGATGGAATGGGACTCTAAGCAAACCGAGCAGGTCGCGTGGCGGACAGTCAAAAGCATTTTGTAAAAGGTTTTCATTGAAATAACACACAGGTACAGGTGACAGTATATAAAAAAAGAAAAACCCTCTTTTGTTAATTAAAGGGGAATTCCACCATTTCATAATAACTCAGATAGACTCAGATAGACGCAGATAGACGCTGACCCATAATGATGAATGAAATGCGCTCAAAGCCGAAAACAAAGGGAGAGGTAACCTTTACACTTTCTCAATCCACTTGAATTTGCCCCTTTCTGAGTTATACACCAACGTTGACATTATAGTTTTGAAACATGTTCCAGGGGCAGAGGCTGTCCTAAAATTGTCAAATTGAAAATAAGGATTCTACAAGGAAGACATATCTGTATGATTCACATTCTACAAAATTAGCCAAATAGTCAGTGGCGGCTGGCCGATAGGGGCGCTAGAGCGCCGCCCTCCCTGTTTTTTTTTGGGCCCTATAAATAAAATAAACATGTTTAAAATGAATAATATTTACTCATTTTAAGTATGTTTGTGTTTCCAATGCACAATATAACGTTAATATATCAAATATAAATAATTGTTTTCATTAACAGGAAGTGACTCCTTTCCGTAGCCGCATTTCTCTCGGGCTAGACGCAATAGCGCTTACAGTGGGCGTGCACTGGTTTCATCGCTGTATCCGTCGCAGCCAATCAGTGCGTAACGCGCTGTGCGTTGAAATATGATGTATTATGATGGAAGCCGGGCGCTTTTTCAAGCGATCTATTATCATCTAAGCAAGCAGTGTCTATACTTTCCGTAGCCGCATTTCTCGGAGACTCTCTCTGATTGGCCGACGCCAGTATTTTCCGTAGCCGCATTTCTCGGAGACGCTCTCTCTGATTGGCCGACGTCAGTTTCTGGTTAGGAAGTTAGTTAGTTAGTTACTTGATGCTGTTGTGTTGTGATGCAGTCACTCTGGACAGTGGATATACATCGACAACAACAGTCTGGGACTGTGGGACAGTGGACATTATACACTTTATCAAGCCCGCCGGCTGGACCACGTTTCAACTAAACAGTGAGTTAATGAGTTAATGCGGTCTTTCTCTGTCTCTCTCTCTCGCTCTCTCTCGCTCTAGCTCTCTCTCGCTCTCTCTCTCTCTCTCTCTCTCTCTCTCTCTCTCGCTCTCTCAACACAGCGTGTTAATTTCGCTGTGGGTATTGCATAATGGATGAATGAATGAATGGTAACTTGTTTAAAATGACAAGATAGGCCTATATATATGTGTTCATTATTGGATTGATGATCATACGTGTACTAGTGTAGTATGAATCAATTAACTCGACTTAACGTTGGTAACGTTATGAGTCAGTATTCGCTTGGTCAGCTTGGTCAGATGCCCGCGACCACCCAAATGTAGTTCACACCGGCCGCCACTGCAAATAGTATTTTGCGATGGAGTTTCCTATAGGCTTTTCAGTGTATACGCTACTCACACAGACGCACTGCTGCTACTTATACTGTATAATAATAAATGTTTTATATTTTACTGCCTATTTTTTTTTTTTACCTTGCATTGTATAGATCGTTGTGTATTGTTGTCTACCAAACCACGACGGTTGAGGAGCCGGGAAAAACAAGCATCTCACGTTTTTTCCCCCTGAATGTACGTACATTTAAAAAAGCTGTGACAATAAAATGATCTGAATCTGAATCTGAGCAGGGTTTGATTAGCTCGACTTAGGTAATAAAAACAAGTCTGATGTTTTAAAGAAAGTGTTTGGATGGAGATAGTG